>NC_134272.1:26538033-26828033 GCF_031893055.1 Leptodactylus fuscus
AAGAGCTGTGTGAGTAACATTCCCACCTAAATACAGGTAATCCCTAGCTAACCCTGCCTGTACGTCTATCCCTGTCTAGTTCACAGTCTCAAATTAACCGAATGTTAAATCCACCATTCGTATAAATTGGAGGTCACCTGATTTAGGAATCGAATACCTCGAACGGCCTGATATTCGATCGAATATCTATTCGATTGAACAGTGTTCGCTCATCTCTATTTAGCATTTATTCTAAATCTCATAACCTTTCTTCAATAAATTATCCATTTTTCAAGGAAAATTAATTTTTTATTACGAAACTAGGTTTTTAATGATGTTTCTAGCAGCTGAAATAAAAAAAAAAAAATCATCCAACAGAAGGAAATCTTGATACGACTTCTTCAACTGTGTTAACCAAGGCTTGCCATACACATGAGATAAGCCCATAGCTTTATCTTCTGATATTCCCTTACACATGTATGTATGGCACAGTATGCATACGTTCAGGTAGAAGAGAGAAAGCTCCTGCCTGATACCTGTGGTGGCAGCTTATCTCTTTGAAAACAAAAGGATCGGTCATGTTGAAATTCAGCATGCCCAACCCTTCTCTTCTTTAATAGCTGCAGTCAGGGGGAAGTTGAGTGACCCATATGCCTATTAAATGGGTAGACAGTCCTGGCAAATCGGCAGGTTCAGCTTACATATATATAATGTGTATTGCCAGCTTTACTGTCAAACATAGAAGCTCTGATCTTGAGTTTTAATCCATCACAATGCAAAACAGGGTTCAAAGACATATGTTATACATTACTAGAACACGTTCTGTGGTGGCCAGACACATGTTTGTATATTTCTCTATTGTATATGCTCTTACCTGTCCACCTTTAGGCTGATATTTAATGTTGTCTGTAGATCCAATCTTGGACCTTACATTCTTCAAGTCAGGCAGGGGTTGACTCATAACTCGCATCTGCTTTAGAGTAGCAGGAGACTTGGGAGGTGTTCTTAGGATGGCAACTTTCTTCTCAGAGGCTATATACATGGCAGATTTTGGAGTTCCTGGAGTGCGGGGTGTACGAGAATAACTTGGTGTGCCTGGTGTTCCAGGAGTTCGGGAAGCGTAGCTTGGTGGCGTTCCTGGGGTAATAGCAGTGGATCCTGGTGTAGTAGGAGTAGATGTTCCGCTCTTTCCTGTTCGACTCCAAATTGGCTCAGACCCTATATAATGAGTAAGACAAAATGGTACAGATGGTTGGACCATCTTCCGAAATCAGTCAATTCAGCTCACATTAATCTAAAGTGTATGGACAGATTTAGGCCTTATTCACGTGTAAGGTCTGTGATATTCACAGTGGGCACCCAAAATTTGTGGGTGGTGTGCTGTTCATGGTTAATCTGTTATTCATGGGAGTCCTGGTCAAAGTCACCATGTGGCATAACCTATATCTTTAAATTTAATGGTCAGTGGCCCAGTAGTGAACTATTTATCTCTATCATCCCATTTACCCATGTGATTTTCTCCACAGTTCAATGTCTAAACATTAAAACCTTCCTCTAAAAGCACGCAGCCACCTCAATCCCTTATCCTCTTCACACCTACTATCCCTGTTTCTGCTTCTCCTTACTGTTGATGATTTATCTACTAATCCTGACCCCCTCCCCAGCAAATCTACACTATCATATCTCCATCCTATCACTGAATCCTGTGACTCCATAGAATCCTTAGATTCTCATCTCATCTTCCTGACATCTTCTTTCCCACTGCATATCTTCTGAGCATTATTGGATGCACATTTTGTCCATAATAAACCTGACTACATTCACAAATTCTCCATTTTTTGGAACTGTTTTTTTTCTGGGTTTCACAGAAACATATTTGATACCTACTGCCACAAGCTCTCTGGTTGTATTCTCCTATGGTGGTGTCCAACTTATTTACACCACCCTTCCCAGTAACAAACCAGGTGCAAGGGGCCACACGGTGGCTCAGTGGTTAGCTCTATTGCAGCCTTGCAGCGCTGGAGTGCTGGTGTTCAAATCCCGCCAAGGGCATAAAACTATCTGCAAGGAGTTTGTATGTTCTCCCCGTGTTTGCATGGATTTCCATCCCATATTCCAAAGACATACTGATAGGGAAAAATGTACATTGTGAGCTCTATGTGGGGCTCACAATCTATATTTAAAAAAAAAAAAAAAACAGGTGGAAAAGTTGGCCTCCTATCAGATAACTGCCCCTTCTTCCCCTGCTTCACTGTAGTTAATGTCTCCACACAAGTCCATTGCCTTGAAGTATCCTTGGATTCTGCCCTGTCTTTCAAACCAGACATCCAAGCCCTTACTACCATTTGCCATCAACAAAAATGGTAATCCATGCTTCAATTTTCTCCCAGCTAGAATATTGCCAAATCCTCCTCTGCCACACTCTTGCTTCCCTTCAATCCTGCCTTACCTTGGTTGCCCGGCTAGTCCAACTCTCTATGTCTATTATAAGTCCTATATCTTCTCTTCCTACCTCCAACAATTCCAAAAGCAGTGGGGCAGTCCTGGATTTTGGGTGCTGTCTCACTGTCCCAGGTATTGGGGGAGTATGTCCCACTACCCTATCTCTGTTTGGAGGATACAGACATAGCTGAGTACAATGGTGGAGCAGGAAGCTGTCTGCTTCCTACACCACCATTTAGTCCTGTTCACCATTGTTCCTGTTTGTGACCTGTTCACCATTGTTTTCCCCATCATGACCTCTCAGTATTGGCCAATAATTCACCACCCAGACCTTGTAAATCACACACTATAGTATAGAAGTACAGTAAAATTTTGCAAGCAGACTTGGACATACTTGTGGTGCGTCTCACAGAGGACGTGCTGGTGGACAAAGAGTTCTCTTCTTTATCTATAGGGACAATTTTCCTAGTTGGGTGGATTGAAGAAGGTCTAGGCAGAGAGGAACGTTTCTCTGGACTCTTGGACACTCCATCCTAGAAGACAGTAATATCGAAGGTAAACACTGAGATTATTGATGTATACTCTTAGCTAAGGTGGATCAGTCGCTATACAGTACAATGCTGCCTTGATTATGAGTAACTTAATTGGGGGACAGATCCTCTCTCCAATTAACTCAAACAGCCCCCCCATGCCCTTGTGGGCACTGATTGATGGGTTACATGTATGTATGTTACTGTCAACCATGGTGGGGAGCATTACTCTCATACATATAACAAGCTTAGAACTCATAACTACTGTAGACCCACTTTACATAATAAGGAACATTTACTAATGAAAATATGTCAGAATTCTGGCACAATTTGCACCAAGAACCTAGCATACAAGTGATTATCATAAAGATCTTTAATAACATATATAACCAAATCCTTTTCAACCCCTGCAATACATTCCAAAAACATTACGGGGAAGGGGGGAAATTTATCTTCCCTTTTACATCAGAATTTTGTAAATTTTTTGCACCCCACGTGTCAATTTTCTGAGAAGTGGAAGTGTATTGTAGTATTGTAGTATATACCTCTACAAAGCCGACAGTGTGGTGAATTCAGGGCGCTGTCAGCATTCCTGGTATGTGCCGAAATGCTGGAGATATCGATGCCATTAATTTCAGCACCGATATCTCCCCACTGTCAGAAGGGCGGTCCATACAGCCTAATGTCATCGCTGGACGGTAAGGAATGCCCCACCCCCGTGACTGTACTCTAATATAGCCTTGTGCTATCAGAGGGGGCATTCCTTACCACCCAGCAACGACACAGAGCTGTGAGAAACTGCCTCTCGGACAATACAGAGAGTACAATTAACGGCACTGATATCTCCAGGATCAGGGTATATACTGTGAATTCAGCACACTGTCAGTTTTTTAGCGGTATATAATATTGCACATTGATGAGGACATGAACGGTCCACTTTAAGGGGCATGTGCCACTCCAGCACACAGGGGAACAAGACTGATGTAGGAAATCTTCCTCATGGTGTAATTCTATATATTATCATAGTTTTTGGTCCTATGCACATCACAGTACTATAACATACACCATTTTGGTTCCTTTCCTTTGGATTGTTGACTGGTGATATTTTGTGCATGTGTATATATTGACTGATGCAACATACCTATACCTATATATGAATTTTTAACCAATTCTCACAATGTTAAAGGAGTATTCTGGTCATAAGTTACCCCCTATCTCCTAGCTGAGGTACAGTGCTTGACTATCTACTCAAATGAATGGGAACGCTGTGCCTTGCAGTCCCAGCGGTTCCCATCAATCAGTAAGGTACCTCCTATCATGTGAATAGGGAGTAGCCACTGGATCAACTATAGGGTTTGCAGTGGTAGAAGCTATGACCCAGTCCCAGGGGCACACACAGGTCACCCTCACCATATTATGGATGCTTAACCTTATTTGATCTCCTTTTTGATTGATTTGTTGGCTTCAAGCGTCATCATAAATGTATTACCCCTGCGCTCTGGAGTGAGATAAGTGAAGATTTACAATACACAGCCCTCCGCTGTCAGAAGGGAGATCATTAACTCCTTAATGACAGAAGTAGCAGTTGATCTGCGGCATACAGTCATTGAGGAATTCTATAGGGGATGGCGTGGGGGGATGATTAATGGCTACGGGGCACTAACGGTATATAGAACTAATGCGAAGCCTGTGTGCAGACATGTTGTGGACAAGACTTCATGGTGGTCTAGGCCTAGATAGAGAAGAAGAGAACATGTACGGAGGGGACACAGCTGGCAGTCGTGAAGGGGGCCCAAGAGACAGTGTATCTTTAGTGCCTTTGGGGGTAACTTGTAACCAGAATACCCCTTTTAAATACTGCCTTTAATACAGTCAAATAAATGTATAGAGAAAAAATGATTGTACTCACAGTAATCCTGTCCCTGGACTGCCGGAGCGCGCTAGGTGTTTGTTGAGAATCGCCCCCTATTGGTATCATCACAGAGAAAAAAAAGAAAAAAGAAAGTCTTAATGGTTATGGGCAGAATATTAGCTATCATGGGACCACCAGGAGGAGGGCCGTATAGATCACATTATCAATAGCTCTACTTGCTACCTCTCTTTTTAGTACAGCGTGTACATACAATATCTTATGTATTACCGTACATAGTTTACTGAAGCTACATTTAATATTTTTAGGGATGGATTAGTCTACTAAGAGGAACAATTTGCTAGTTAAATCCTTACAATTACTATAGCAACTTGTAGAAAGGAGCAGAATAAGGATTCTGGGTACATGGCTTTTGTCTTCATGTTTTTGCGTACTCTGTAACAAAATCTTTAGGCCAATTTTCGAACAAATGTCCTCCGTTTTTTACACTCACCGGTGAGAATCACCACGCCATTGTCTGAACGGTATATTTTGACCATCATTGTATCTGTTGTCTACTTCTTGGTGTTCAGTAAAATTGGGATAGTAACTAATCTGTTCTTCAATACAGAGCTATAACCCATCAATATAAATGGTCTGTCCAGGACATGGAGAGCTCACGACAGCCTAGAACTATTGTGGTTACCTTAAGGAGTTAAGTCCTGATGTCACAATGATGACCTAACAATCACGACTGGTCAGGGTCTGTATATTCCATAGCGAACTGCAGAGCTCCAGTAAATACACAATGTTACTATAGTCACAAGCTAGACAAGCAACACAACACTGTGTGTATAACAGGGGTAGGGAACCTTCGGCTCTCCAGCTGCTGTGAAACTACAACTCCCACCATGCTCCATTCACTTCCATGGGAGTTCCAAGAACAGCAGAGCCAGTATGCATGCTGGGAGTTGTAGTCTTGCAACATCTGGAGAGCCGTACGTTCCCTACCCCTGGTTAGACAGCCATACCAGCTAATGTATAGAATATCTACAAGATGTACACTTTGAGTGTTATCTGATACTATATAGTGAAGTGTATTACTTTAGGCTCTTTTACATGGACTGCTAATCAGGAGATCAAACATTTGTATGATTTTTGTTTCCGATCATTGTTCGGCAACGCATTTCCTTGTGTAACCAGGGACGGGCTGCAGACAATAATATGACCGTCCATCGCCAATAACTGCCTAGTGTAACAAGCAGGAACTGACTTATAGCATTGATCAGTGCTTGTTTAGAGCAGAAGATACATGTATGTGAGGCCATACATGTTTACTAGCCCTTGGCCAAATGCTTATTCAGTAGACAGCTGTTCCTTGTGACCCCATACTGGATGCTTGGCTCATCCAAACATGGATAGAGTTGGGGAATAAGCTGTATCCAGTTCCCCTTGGCTATGGATTATCTCTCTTTTAGGCATGTTACAATCCAAAATCTCGATCCCGGTTTTCCCTTTGACATCTGCAGGAGGCTTCAGGGTCTCTTTTCCTTTTGGAAGAGATATTCTGGTTTGGCTTTAATCCCAAAGTCTCTGGGCTTCATGGAAAACCAGTTATTGATTTACAGGGTACTATCTTCCAAAAGTGACTTGTCCTTTATTCATCAATGACAACTTATTTGCACATTTTTTCCCCAGAATTTCTAGTAGAGCATTCATGGTCTGTTAGGCTTTACACACCATGGCCTGCTATAGGAGACCTACTGTAATATCTCTTCTGACTCTCGTTTTCTCACGTCTTAATAACTAAATATATCAAACACTGTTGGTACACAATATAAAATCGGACGTTATTAACATCTGATCCAGGTTTCTTCCAACCTGCTTTGTGGCATGACCTTCAGAATGTCCATAGGTAACAATGAACCATTGGGTTACAAAGCTCCCCTAGGCTATACTGGAAAATCCCATATACATACACTGGCCCAGATTTACTATTGTGGTAACATCTAGATACTGAGCTAAACGTGGCACACCTTGGTGCATCTATTTTGAGCTAAGTAAGTCACCAAAAACTTGGTATATACCTAGACTAGACAACCTAAAAATACGTCATCATCAGCCACAGCAAACTGTCTAATTATAAGAAAATCTGAGCCGTTGTATTTACAAGAATAAGAATTCTTTTCTACTTTTGATAACTTTTCGATCCATAGTAAACTTTAGATTTTAAAATTGTAAATTTGATTCAAAAAGAGAAATCTGAACATTGTGTTATGTACAGTATGTGAGAATGTAAACTTTAACCCATAACAGTGAATTCTAATAAAAGTGGTGATGAATGTTTTCAAGAAACCAAACAGACCCTGAGATGTATAAAACTGCAAATTCGGGCGATGTTTGACTTTTTTAAATTCCCCCTGACAATATGTCTTTCGAGTGTGGGAGCACACACAAAGATGGGGAGAACATACAATCTCCTTGCAGATGCTGTCCTTGGTTGGATTCGAACCCAGGACTCCAGCACTGCAAGGTTAACCACTAAGCCACCATGCTGCCTTAAGCAATGTATGACTTACGTCTTTGGTGTTCTTTGAATCTCTTTAGGCCATCCTTGACCTGAACAATAACGGGCTTAGCCTACCTGCTTATTGGCCAGCTTTGGTCAAGCGACAGCTGAATAACTGCATTCACTACCTAATGACGCCATCATTTATGGAGATGCCATATAAATGCCCTTAAATAAACCCTTTTTCTTGACTGTTTTACCAGTCTTATCCTGAAAGTAGGAAGAACAAACATGAACATGCATCTAGAAGATATTTGAGCGGAAGACACCGACAGTTTCACTGATCTCTACAGTAGTGTTGAAGAGATTTGATGTAGTTAATGTATGAGACGGAGGCAAATCAATGGAAATGTGTACCATGGTTGCAATCGATCATGAAGTTTCCACCAGAACAGAGACATGGATATACAAACTTCTAAGAAAGCACTAAGTCACTATGCCA
Organism: Leptodactylus fuscus; assembly: GCF_031893055.1. Classification (NCBI taxonomy): domain Eukaryota; kingdom Metazoa; phylum Chordata; class Amphibia; order Anura; family Leptodactylidae; genus Leptodactylus; species Leptodactylus fuscus. The sequence continues at coordinate 26,545,845 of NC_134272.1, forward strand.
AGATACAACCAATGCACGCTTATGGCTCTCGCAAGCGAATGTGATCATGAGTTCTGCAAAGAAATGAACAAGAATCCATAAATAAACAAATAGAAATAGGAAAATAATAAGAAGCAACGTAAAATAAAATGTTTGCAAGCCTCTAACATGGGATTTCATTAACATGGAATTCTGGAATTTCTTAAATGGGATAAAAATAAAAAAACGAGAAGAAAAGTCTGCAGGGATGAAATCTGCAAGCCACGTAACATGAAACCAACCAAAAGAATGTTTGCCAGCCACATTTGCAAAAAACTGAACAAAGCAGTCACCTGCCGGCTTCCTCCTGACGCAGACCTGATGGGCCGGTCTAGACTGCTTGACCGCAGGTTTTAAAATAACTTTCCTGGAGGGAGAGTGGGGCTGAGCGTCTGATTTTTTACCAATTTCTGCTTTCTTAAGAACGGCTATAGACAGAGAAAATAAGAAGAAAAGAAAGAAGCACATAGTCAGGGGAGTTAACACATTGCTAGGTATCATTAGATTGCATGGTGTATAATATTTAGGCTCCCTGGCCGTTTCGCCAAACTGTATTGGATGTAAAAGATGATAAGTGATGGACCTTTTTTCCTTCTTGCTTCGTCTCTGGAGGTTGCGCTAGGCTCCCTTTTACTTATTTTCCTTTCAGGAGTAGACATGCGACCTCGGCCACCCTTGAAAGGCTTGTCTTTCCTGTATCTTTCAACAGGAATCTTCTGTATTTCTCGCTCTACTTTCTCCTCCTTAGGAATGGGTTCTATTGCTTCAGTCATAATGCTCCTGTCATCATCTGTACACATGAGAAGAGTTAGGATATGCGAGTGGTCATAGAAAAAACAATCTACATGTCTGTGAACAGAGCCACGCGGTCTACTGGAGTCCATCAGTGTATCAACTACCTGACTTGTGTTTTCAGGACGTTTCTTAAAGGATTTTTCTTTGAATTTACATAAATGTATGTATGTATTTTCCAATACACTTACAATCGCTTTTTGTTCCCCTTCTACCTGCCCCTTGCCTATCTCATCACGATTCACGATCACTCCTTGTTTATGGTGCTGTACGATGACATGTCGTCTACCGCTACGAGGCCTCATCTGATGTTTTGTCACCATGATGCACCAATAGAAACAAGGCTTTGTGGGGGAGGCAGTGGACCGGCAGAGGGCCAACAAAGAAGGATTAGGAAGGTAATAATATTGAAAAATAAATACATTATGTGAATTCTCAAAAAAAACCTTTAATCCAATGATTGGTATACAACCTTAGGCTGAGGGCCCACGTTGCGGAAACGCAGCATTTTTTTTTATTGCAGATTTGCTGCGGTTTTTTGAGCCAAAGTCAGGAGTGCTATAAAAGGAATGGGGAATATAAAGAAAGCTCTTAGATGTTTACATTCTGGCTTTGGTTAAAAAAACACAGAAAAATCTGCAACAAAAAACGCCTTAGGCTGAGGCCCCACGGTGCGGAAATGCAGCTTCTTTTGTTGCAGATTTTGCTGCAGTTTCTTGAGCCAAACATAGGAGTGGCTACAAAAGGAATGGGAAATATATAGGAATCTGTTATACCTCTTCTGCTCAACCCATTCCTGACTTTGGCTCAAAAAATGGCAATAAAATCTGACACAAAAGAAGCTACGTTTCCGCACCGTGGGGCCTCAGCCTTAAAGATTTAAAGAAATAGAATGGGTTAAAAATAGTGTTGAGCGATCGGGATCAGATAAGATCGGATTCCGATCTTTTCCCGCGGGATCGAGGTTGGCGTTTATTTCCCACAATGCTTGGCTACTGGCCAATCATTGTGGGAAAAGCTAACAATGATTGGCCAGTAGCCAAGCATTGTGGGAAATAACTTCCAATCTCGATCCCGCGGGAAAAGATAGGAATGGGAATCCGATCTTTTCTGATCCCAATCACTCAACCCAAGTTAAAAACATAAAAGCATTACTCGCCTCACCAATTCCCAGCCACTTCCATTTGCTGTTTCCAGGATATCGGGCTGTTCTTTACTTCCCAATCCCTGGGAGTGGTACGGTGAGTGGTGGGGAGTGTACGGTGAGTGGTGGGGAGTGGTACGGTGAGTAATCCATCTTTTATTTTCTAATCCATTTTGCCCCTATTCTAAAATTTCTTCAAGGGAGCCTTCACACGATGTAACGCTGCGCTCATTCTGATCGTAAAAACACGTTCAGAATGAGCGCGTAAAAAGCAGCTCCCATTGACTTGAATGGGAGCCGGCATACGTGCGCTCCCCATTGAAATCAATGGGAGGCTTTTTTCCCTATTGCTTTCAATGTATTACGCGCGTAATACACGTATGCCGGCTCCCATTCAAGTCAATGGGAGCTGCTTTTTACGCGCTCATTCTGAACGTGTTTTTACGATCAGAATGAGCCCAGCGTTACATCGTGTGAAGGCTCCCTAACCCTGCTGGACAACACCTTTAATATGGCAACATCTTAAGTAGCCAAGCATTGATATATCTGGGGATTTGCATGTCCCATTTGCATTTTAGCTAATTTAAGATTCTACATTTGAATTTAGTGATTCACTGAAATTAAAATAGCAAAGTACAAATTATTCTGTAGAAACCAAAGCAGTGGATGTGTCTGCCGCGTAGCCTAATACGCCCCTTCTCCCTAATAAACTAGTAATTATACAGTTGCCGCTTCTGAGAGTTGACAGAGCTGTTTATTATGCAAAAATGGTTGCATTGCAACAAGGGCAACAAGGAATATTTTTATGGAGGGGGTTTCAAAAGAACAAGTTAATTTTAGTCTCCAGTTTACCCCTACCATTTTGTATCTCGCTTTTACAATTTACAGGTTAAGTCTAGGTTCACACCTGCGCCCAGTCTCCATTCGGGGTTTCCATCTCCGAATCCGCTTACAATATGCAGAGAGAAAAAAGTCCCGTAAGCAGGATTTCTCTCTCTGCATTTTTCCGCCTTATATGGGGTTTTATGGTGTTTCCATAACTTTTTAGCGGATAAGGTTCACAAACAGACCCCACGAATGGAAACCTGAATGTAGGTGTGACCCTAGCATTGCAGCTTTGAGTTGCACAAGTCAGCAGTTTGCATGATACGTGAAAATATGGTTGCTAGAAAAAGTGGCATTTTTTATTCATGGGCAGGGTCTGATATTGCAACTCAGCTCCACCCACTTGAATGAGGCTGATCTACAATACCAGATACTGCCTAACAGTGACACTGTGTCTGAAAAACATCAGGACTTAATGGATAACACCAGATCATTCCAAAGCAGTGGTAATAAAAGTGATGTACACATAATGTGCACATACCATATAGCTATATACAGAGATATTATAAATGTACATAGAAGATGCCAATTAAACCAAACTTCTTGAATCTTCATTAACTAACGCTTAATGAAAAAGGACAGAAAAGTTACCCACCTTGTGTATCCACCCAGATGCTGTCTGTATCCAATATAGAATCATCTATGGTTGTCTCGTCTTTGTAATCATCCTGTGTTTCTGTCTTGTACTCTGTTTCTTTTTCTGGGGAGGCAGGCATACAAGGTGACCCTTCTCTGGGTCCTTCTTGGGACTCTTCTTCTATTATTTCCTCTTCCTCTTCTTCTTCTTCTTCTTCCTCCTCCTCTTCCGTCAAATGCTTGTCTTCTGTTTCAGGAGGTTCAGATGCTGCAAAGCGGACATTGTGAGCCAGAGATTCACCCTCCTCTGTAGCAGTCTGTACCACCTTAATAAAGTCATCTTCAACTGTGACTACAGACTCAATAATACCTGCCGCTTCCTCCACATACTCTGCAGATGGTTCTTGGACAAGTTCTTCTTCTCCAGAATGCTGGGGTGTTTCTTGTGTTATATCTTTGCTGGATTCCTCTATCACTTCTACCTCAAGGTCTTCCTTATCATCTACAATCACCTCTTGGTCACTCACAGCCTGGATCTCTTGGCTTTTTTCATCCTCTGTAATAGCAGCCTCGACTGTTTGTTCTTCTTGAGGTTCACTCACTTTTTCAATTTGTTCTTCCTCTGTTTTCTTTTCTTCAGTTTCATGTGTTGAAGTAATAATAGTTTCGGATGGCTCACTTGTGATGTTTGTAGTGGTTTCCTTAATGTCAGGTTTCTGAACATCAGTGGTGACACCATCTTTGGATGCTTCTCGAGATGAATCTGGAGTATGTTCTGGCTCTCCACTGGATTCATAAGATTCTTCTTTGTCAACAGCTTCTTGATGCACTAAATCAGGTTTTGCACCTTTTTCCTTCAAGTCTAATTCAGAAATCTTGGAGATTTCTTTAGCCTCGGAAACATTTTCCTCAGTTTCTCCTTCAGTAGACTCAGATTCCTTAGTTTCTTCAGTTTTAGTTTCTGGTTGAGATTCCTTTTCTGCTTGTGGCTCAACTTTTGTTGATTCGGTCACTTGTTGGTGACTAAATGTTTCCTCTGTAGACAACTTTGTTTGTTCCATTTCTGATACGTCTGACACGGTTATAGGGCATGTGTCAACCTCAGAAAGTTTAGTTGAAGATTCTTCCTTTGAGACACTTACAGTTATCTTATCTTCTGTGATTACTTTTTCAGTATCTTTTTCAATTGACTCTTCCAAGATTGAATCTTTTTTCCCTGCTGGAACTTCTTCAATATTTTCCAGTTGTGTTTTTTGCTCTGTAGTAACCTGACTTTCCTTTAAATCAGTATGTTCCTCAACCTTTTCTACCACCATGTCAAGCTTACTTTCGCCAACTTTTTTCTCAGACTCTGACTCCCAACCCATAGCCACAGTTTCACTGGTGGAGTCCAGTCTTTCTTTACCAAGCTTCTCTGCAGCAGCTAGTTTTACCTCAATGAGGGAAGGATCTACACCAAGACCTTCATAAAGAGTAGTCATACCACCACTCAGATTTTCACTGTCTTGTACAGGAGATGGCAGAGGAACGGTGTATTTATTGAAAACACAGTAGCCTAACTCTTCTTGCTGGCTGTCTGTCTTTACGAGAAGGTTGCTACTTTCCATCACAGATGTTTCTTGGATTACATTACTTTCATCTATAATGATTTCAGAGCTTGCAGACTTTCTTCTAGAAGCATCAGATTCTGCACTACCTGAATCTAATCTGGATCTTGGGCCTGTTAAATCTAACATTTCTGGCAAGTCAGGTGCCATAATTGTACCATTTTTATAGTACTCTTTTGTTGGATACTGGGACTCACATAAAGGCTCTAGCTCAAATCGTTCTTTCCCTGCGTCTTTCTCGGTTTCTTTCTTGTCTTCCTCCTCTTCCTCCTGTTCGGGTTCTTCTGGGAATGAAGGTGCCTTTTCTAATGCGGGGGTGGTTGCTGGTAAATCAGCTTCATCTCCTTCATCTAAGCTTCCACTTGTATTAGACAGAATATCAGTGGCTAGTGGAGATAGATCATGGGCACGGGCATAAGTAAAGCCTAGAGCGATGGAGTCAAGACAAGACATTGGGAGATTTATGGACATACTTCTCTGCTCAATGGCCGATCTACCACCAAGTCCTAAACTGCGGCTCAGAGTCAGATCATCTTTATTTTTACTAAGGAATTCTGATTTGTCTGAATAAATATTTGGATCAATAGTAAAGAGACGATCTCCTGCTGATATACCTGAATGAGATTTTGCAGATGCAAGTGAGCTATAGCCAACATCTTGAGCAGTGACACTGATTTTTTCATCAGGCATTGGGGCTAAATCTTCGTCTTCCTCATCTTCTTCTTCATCATCTCCCTTGGCTATATGTGGTATTGAACACGCTTCATATGGAGGTTCTTTGACGTCGGTCAGCTCATAGTAATCGCCACTCTTCTGCACATTGCTCTCTGAAGTTTCCTCTTTTAATGCAGATGTTTCAAAATATGTAGACATTCCAGATTTATCTTCATCCAGTTTCATTTTATGATCATCTGGAGCTTTGCTGTCAGTCTGAACGTCTAGTAAAACATTGTCTTTATGGGATTCCTGCACTGTTTCTTTTTGGTCATGCACGAATGTGTCTGTACTACCCAACGGTGGCATGTCTGATTTCTCGGCATCTTGCATCTCAAGGTGCCCTGTAGCTTTTGAGCTTATCAACTCATCTTCACTACTAGTTATATCTTTTATGCTGGATTCTTTACTAGCAATGTCTTTAGGTTGCTGGGTGCTATCATCAGACTTGCTAAGAATAATCTCATCTTGCTTTGTTGGAATGTCAGGTTGACCTAGAATATCTGAACTTGGGATGTCCTCTTGTCTCTGAACACTAATGGAGTCTGCCTCTGGATGGCCAAACTCTCCCTGGTAGCTATCACCTCCACTATCTTTTGTGGTATCTGAGATATCTGGCTTAGCTGAACTGATAATATCTTTTTCACTTGGTTCTGTAGCGGGCAATGGAGTATGTGAGAAAAGTTCGTCTTTCACAGTCTGTTCCTTGTCCAGTACTGGGGAATGTTGCAAAGGAGCTTCAGTTTGAAAACTAGAAAAAATATTTTCATTCTCATTGGTTGGGTGGTCTGTCGAAAGGTTGTCTTTGCTTTCAACCTCAGCCCTGCTAAAGTCAAGCTGTTCAGCTTCAGGAGATGTTGGCGTACAAGGCTCTACAGAAAATGAATAAACATGTGGAGTCGAAAATGTTACCGGTACATCAGTACCAGACATTTGTAATGCTGAAGGTATTTTGTCATCTTCTTTCTCAGATTTCTTTTCATCCTGTTCCTTGACATCTTGCTTAGTTTTCTCCTCAGTCTTAGTTTTTCCAAATGGAACATCTTCAACAGTGTCTACAGCTTCCACAGAGTAAGGCAGAGAATCCAGCTGTCCTTGTGCCCCCGTCTTCGAGGCTGAAAGTACATCTTAAGCAGTTTGATTTTTTTTCACAATATATTAATCAGAAATAAAAGGATCGGCACCATAGCAAACAGAAGCATAGCCAACAGATGCAAAAATGATAAGTACAAACTTATTTGTAAAACAGGATAGCCTTACTATAGCAGCATATCCCCGTACACTGTAACCCGATTACATAATATCATATGACAGATATTATATCTGTTGTATGGTTGTCTTAGAACAAAGGTTCTATTCAAAATATAGATAGATAGATAGATAGATAGATAGATACTGTAGATAGATAGATAGATAGATAGATAGATAGATAGATAGATAGATAGATAGATAGATAGATAGATAGATACTGTAGATAGATAGATAGATAGATAGATAGATAGATAGATAGATAGTATAATTTTGAGAACCCTGATGCAAGAACTTGTGCAAGTCTTTAAGACTATTAGTTAGAATGTCTTCTGTAATAGAAATAATAAATTATAGAATAAATTATGGAATCCACTAAACTATCTATATGAGTGATCAATAGTAACTAATTCGGTTCTGTTTACTTTCCTAAGGGCAGGTAAAATAAAACTTTTTGTTAAATATTTTTTTCCATCAGATCCATTCTGTTAACCCAATATAAGAAACCATTTTCTTTACAAATAGAATTTGCTAATTTTTACGATTAATCAGGTTACATTGTATCAGGTTATAAAACAAAAACAAAGCAAATCTAGACACATCATGAAATTATTGAGTCACTTACTTACTGAATTAAACTTTTAAGAAGGACAAAGATCTAAGGCTGATAAGATGTCGCCCTATAACGGATTCCACCGTCTTTGCTGAGGCATTAAAACAAGTCTGTCACTTTAAGAACACTGCGTTATCTACAGGCAGCAGCACGTTATAGGGCAGGTTTAATGTATAGTTTTGTAGGGATTTAGCATAATTTTAATGATGAAAATCTGGGATTGGTATGATTGACAGTTGTCTCTGTCTCTCCGCTCATACAGGGACAAGGGCGGCCCCCAGACTCATTAGTAGAGACTGCAGGAATTTCAAGTTATCAATCTTCTTATCTATAAGACTGTAGATACTGTAGGGCAGCTCCTTCTTTCTGACAGATCCAGCTCACTTTCATAACTCTGTTCTATATATAACAAAATTGTGCCTAAGAGGGTGGAATCAGGAACAAATCTATAATATAAACCTGCATGCAGTACATTGCTCTGGATAGAGACGGCTATGAGCAAGAAGTCTGAATAGGACACTGGTGGATAAAATCACTCATGTCATGCACTGTGTACAGGCTTAGTATTAATACTAGGGTAGGAATTTGACACTGATGCTGAGGCAGATTCCACCCCAAAATCAGTGTCACATTATGTCTTCATTGTTTTCAAAGGGGGGCAGAGACTGAAGGAGGAGCATGAAAAACTAAGTGTCCTGTTTGGTCTTGTGCAGCTTCTGTCACTGGTCAACCACAGAACTCATGGGGTGAGACAGTCAGTTGACTAGTAGGGTTGAGCCGTTCTTGAGATTTCAGGATCCAATTTTCAATCATTTTCCAATTGTGAAATTTGCTCAAACGCAGATCGGGATCCAATCTATCCCGATCCCGATCGCTCAACCCTACCTGGAATGTTACTGCCTAGGGTTGAGCCGATCTTGAGATTTCAGGATCGTTTTTAAAATCCAATTTTCGATCATTTTTCAGTTGATCCTGATCGTGATTGTGAAATTTGCTCGATCGCCGATCGGGATCTGATCTTTCCCAATCCTGAATCCCTACTGACTAGCCTCATCCGTCTGGTGATGATCTGAGCATGAAAACCACGTCAGATAGTTTCTTCCAATGAAGAGGAATCCAAAGCGGAAGTCCACCTCAATTCTTCTTCATTTCCTATCATGGAATGGACCCTTAAAGGATTATCATGCCTTGTGTCCCTTCTTTCTGAATAGAACATCACTGATATATTTCCAGTGCAGCATTGAGATCCTCCTGACTGTCTTATGGCTTGCCATACACATTAGATAGTTGGTGGCCAAACATTTGTTCGACCCATAGGCATTTCTCACATCCCTATTCACATGAATGTTTGGTTTGGCCAATCCAAGCCAAGTTGTCAGATCCTTTTCTCCCCCAACATCTGCCATCAGGAGGCCCCTATGCACATTACATGGTTGGCTGGTGGGGTTGGCCAACGTTAATCTAATATGTATGGCCAGCTTAAGTCTATTCTCTTTACGATGACATAAATGGCTGTATGTATAAGACAGGAGTTTGCTGAGTATTCTTAGAAACTCTACAATAAAATGTCTGCTCTGGTTTGGCGGAATATTAGTTGTTATATCTATAGATATAGGGCAATAAGCAACCATCACTCTCTAGCATCTGTTTCTACCATGATCAAGATGGGATGGGGCAGATTAATCTCCGATCTGCCCGATTACTTTTTCCCCCATGGCAGGTGTAAACAGACAATTTGGTTGTCTCTGGACAACTTCGATACGACTTCCTAGACATGTCTCCCTTAAGTCTATATATCCATTATTTGCCTTATTCAATATACTCTTAGATACACATCCTATAGTCACACAAACCTATAAATACAACACACATAGAAACAGAAAAAGAAACACCAAGAGATACATAATATAACTTATAGCTTTCTAATGGGCAGCCGCAGACTGCGATGAATGGAAAAGGACATGCTATAAAGAGGTAGGAAATAGCAGTTGCTGAAAAAAATAAAGTTAACAAAGCAATACAAAAAACACAGAAACAAAATGAGAGAAAACAAATTTTAGAGACTGAGCATATATATATATGAAAATAGTTAGAGTCATTCGAAATAGTAACGTAAAAAAAGAAAATAAAATAAAACAGCGCCGTACAGTTATCAGCAATGTGACTGGCAAACACGTCTAACATGGCAGAGGAAGACTAACATGAAGCAACAGCTCAGCAGCAAAGCATATTTGTATCATGGCAAAGTAACTTGCAGCCAGCTACGGAGGAAGGACAAGGTATCATCAATGCTCTCTTGGTGGCGTATAACAGATTGCAGTCAGCTTAGCGGAGAGACAAAGCCAATAATAATGAGGACATGGATGGAACAGCCTTGGATTGGGGGGGCAGCTACATGCAGATATTACAGAAGACACACCTTCCTCTGGTAAGGAAGGCAACAGAACAGCAGAGGATTCACTTTCATGTTTTGTCATATTTTTGTCATCGCTCATTTCGCATACAACATTCTCTTGGTGGTGTTGCGTCACATCAGAACCTGAATCTGATTGGACTTGGCTTAGCACCACGATGGAGGACTCAGTAGGTTTGCTTTCTGCCCCCTGTGTTTTCTCCTCTTCTTTTTCGGGCAGAGAACCCTTAACTCTCTCTTCTTTTGGGGTTGGAAAACAAGATGACACAGAGAGAACAAACAAGACATTCACAGGAAAAGTACCATATGTATGCAAGTGACGACACACCTTATCGATAAATGCGTGCATACAGTATACTGCAGGGGGGGTCATCTAGGGAGCTACACTTCTCATTTACAACTTCCATCTTTATAATATATATGGTGCAACTGGACCGATCAAACATTTACTATGTGAATAGCAATATTCTTACCAATTCCTCCACCTCCACCAATTCCAATTCTGTGCATCACTAGGCACCACTTCACTGATTTCAGTGCAGTTGAAATTCTCTCTCTAGCCCCTACCATTCCTGAGCTATCCTTTCTGTTAGTTTCAACACTCAATATGCTAATTAGACACCCTACTGTCAAGTGGGCAGTTCAAGACCGCAGCCAAGGACTGCCCATCTGACAGTAAAGTTTCTAATTAGTGCACTGAGTGCCAAAGCTATAAGCACTGATTCCTCAGCAATGGTAGGGGCTAGAGGAAAAAATCCAACTGCACTGGAATCAGTGGACCAGAGCCTATTACCGAATGCAGTGAGTTGGTGAAGGTGGTGAAAGGTCCTCTTTAAATTGGAAAACTCTGTCTTATGCTTTAGAAATATCTGAATACAAGGTGAATGCTGAGAAGACTACATAGTACAGAACCTCTTCTAAGTTAACTTTGTTTCTATTCTGCTGAATATATGGAAGGGGACAATGTAGATTGAAGTGGACTAATGGATTCTGCATATGCTTTATGGAGCCTATTTCTATAGAGTTTGCTATTATTCATGAGACATAGCAGATCCTATTCAATTACTTGAATGTTTATTTGTATCTATACACAAAAGATGTTCGATATATATATATATATATATATATATATATATATATATATATATATATATATATATATATATATATAGTCTCAACACTGCTCAAGCTCTATGCTACAGCTCACCCCTGCCTTCTTCAGATGTGCCATGTTTCTGTAGCACTTGGAGCATGTGGAGTCTTCAGATTGTCCAGTTCTATAGGATCAACTTCAGTGATTAAGTTAATATGTGATTCGGTCACCTACTGTATATGCTAAAGGTAGCATCCCTTATGTGGTTGTAAGATGGCCATACACTGTCAATAGCTGTTGAAAAACATCTGATTTGACAAACAGCTATTCCGCCATATATTCCCATATACATATGCACATTGTGATGAGTATGAGGTGTTTCTATGCGGAGAGGGGAGCAGACCACTGCCAAATACCTCTGTCTGAGGGTTATCTTCCATGGTAACAAAAAAAGATTGGATTTGCCTATTTTTCCCCCCCACACCATTATCGATCAGGGCATTGCTGGAACACCCCCATACACATCAGACAGTGATCTGACCCTGATATTAATCTAATGTGTATGGACGACCTTATTTCTGTGGTCACAACTAATGCTGTGTCAATTTAGAAGCATAGCGTTTGTTTTCATCCATTACGAATTAGTTTGTGTGTTATTCTACCTTTACTGCTGGAAGTCTTTAAAGCCAGTCATACACTCTAGATAGAGGTCAACCAAACGCTCCTTCAGCTGATATCTATCTCTCCCAACACTGCCATGCACAGGGGCATAACTGAAGGGGTGCAGAAGGTGCAGTTGCGTCGGGTTCCAGGAGCCTTAGGGGGCCCATAAGCACTGGCATCAGTATTGAGTTTGCAGCTTCCATCTGGCCCATAAGCCAAGAAGACCCAAAGATTACCCTAACCACACTAAGGTGGATTCAACTGACCATGCTCATACCCAAGTGTGTGTATATTCTGAATGGGGTGAGTGGTAAAAGCGCAGCCATACAGCTCCAGTGGTGGTTTATCTCCTTTTACAATAAAAGGGCCAGGAAGGTTTATATCCAACTGACCAACTGTTAAGGGAGGGGGGTCAGGAAACCCCTACATGTGGAAAAGTTTGACTGTTCCTGCTGATATTGGTGGGTTCATGCAACATTAACAGAATAGGGAATTCATCAAGAATTCTCAGTGTGCCCTGTACAGTGCAGGGAATGCTCATTGTGAATTAGGTACCTTCCGCCAACACCATACCGCCTAGGCACAAATCTATGCCAGCGCTGATTCTTCCAGCATTTACAACTCTTAAATGTTGATGAATATGGTGCAGGCGGTGGCCCTGTGCAGCCCACTTTCAACAAAGTGGTGAGACTAGTGCAAAAATTCCACTTGCCTTTATTTTATCACATTGGCATTAAATGCTGAAAAAGTGGTGTAAGGGATTTGTTAAGAGGACGCCTTTGCATAAAAATGGTTTAGAGAACCCGCAGCATATTAAGGTATTTTGAGTTATTGTGGGGGGAGGTGGTCCAGTTAGGACCCTCATTTATTAATAGAAAGGGTATAAACCCAGTTATTCTCTGTACAGGACTCTGCATGTTCTACATTACACTGGCAACCCATTAGTCTCTGTAGTCTATTGAACACGTTACCAAGCCTGACAATAGAGTACAGCGGATCACTGGGGGTATCAGTAATAGGACAACCTAGGATCAAGCAGACAACTCTGTATCTTCTTGTTCGGAAAACATATTTTTACCAATCTATTCTGGATCTGTCTGGATCGTCAGAATATGAACTATTTCAGACTGAAATCCATATTATAAGTCTTTTAACAGACAGTAAATACCGTCTTCTGATTTTTACTGATAATTTGGGTGGTCACTATTACTATCACACTTACTTAATATTTTAACCTTTGAAGATTAAGATCAACGTGAAAACGTTAATTCCTTCCATGTGGGGTTAAGGAATCTGAATGTCAACATTTTTGGGGTGACTTTACCCACCAAAATAGAACTGAACAGATAATACTGCTCCCATGCTTATCGACTGCCAAAACATAATAAGATCTGGTTTCCCGTTCCAAACGTCCAGATCATGTTCGACTTCCGCAATCTGTTAATTTGGCTGGATGGTGACTGCACTGACTCCTATGCCAAACCCTTCTCATATAATGGTTAGGATGTTACTAGAGGTCATATTGACTACTGAATTCTGTGCACTCTATAGGTGTATGGACATGTAACGTTTCCAAAAACACAAATCCTATTTTCTATGTTTTGTTCTGTTTTAATGTGATAAAATATTTTAACTTTCTCAGGGAGACAATAGTGAAATTGAAGTACAAGGAACCTTGACTTAGTTTCATTTCTCTTGCTTATGTTCCTGTATGACGTTACATTTGTGTTTATGGATATGGTGAATATTAATATTGAGGTCCAGATTAAAGAAATCAAATACAAATAAACATATGAAGCCCCACAAAGAAGAAGGTCAGGATCTCTTCTTATACCTTGTATATTATCCATTCTATGTCCACATTAGTAGTCACTAATCTTACGTTATGGCCTTACCTTCCTCCACTGTTCCCATCTGCTCTGAAGCTGGTGATGGAGGAGGAGAAGGAGGGAGGTTGGTTGTGTCCTCCACAGCTAGAATACAAAGGAAATGAATACCGGTCAATGAAATGAAAAGAAATTCACTCAAATAAAAACCTATAGGAGAGAAGTATGATCAATATGTAACGTAAGAAAGGTTAGAATTATAGTCTGATTGTAACTTGAAGAACAGTTTCTCTCAAAGTCAAGAAATTGCCATTCCATAGAGTCCTGCAAGAATCGTCTGTTATCAAGATATTGAAAATTATTCTAGAGGATTAATTCAGGAAAGCTGGGTTGCTCATTCTTTCAACTGCAGTCCCATGTTGTCTATGCTCTTCCCAACGGCTCAGTATATATCAAATATCAGTAATAAAACAACATAAGCAGCAGTATTTTAGTTTTCAGCCTTGACACTTGTATCTCTGTTTATGTAAATGTATGAGTTATTGTCTTGATACAGTGTATCATTTTGAAAAAAAATAAAGCGTCTTAGATCTGGTTCAGTATTCTGTTCGATGAGTCCGCTTGGGGACTGTAATGGGGTCCGTGTGGACTCCGAATCATGCAAAAGAAAAGTGCTGCTTGAAGTGCATGATCCATTGGGACATGGTGCAGAAAACACACAGACCCCATTATACAGTAGTCTATGTGGTCCGTGTGGTTTCATTGCTCACCGCTTTTTAATGTGTTCAGTATTCCCTTCGGGGGTCCTCAAGCGGACTCCTCGAATGGAATACCGAACACAGATGTGAACCGCGCCTTGTTATTTATTGCTGGCTTTTTTTGCTGCTGTAATGCTTCAGGCCCCTTCTTTTGAGGATCCTTACGACTTTGCAGAATAAGAAGTCTAAAGACATGAAGGAACACTGGGGTGAGGATTTCAGGACTTGTAAGAGACTTCATTCTTCAAAGTGATACACTGTATAAAGCATTTGCACAAAACGAAGATAACAATGGCAAAACTGAAAACTACAATATGACTGCATATGTTTTTATTAATGGCGACAACAGAAGATGTCAAAAACAACCTAATGATTTTTTTTTTTAATCTTAGGAACAAGAACAGGATTGATTCCCAGTTGACTGGTCTGGTGGCGCCATGCCCTACTTATTAGAGGCGATGCTGGGTGCAATGCACATATCTTCTAGTATCTACGGTTGGTTCTGGATTGACATATGCATAAGTGGCCTCAATATTGTTTGACTCGGTTAAGAAAAGTTTGTCAAGTCATACCACAGTTGCTTTCTATTTGCTGAGCTGCCATGTCAACTTTAACACAGAAAACAATTGAGCCAGGACAAAAAAAAAAAATAAAAATGTAATAGCTTTTGTCACTGTCAATTCCATGAGATCTGAATTGAAGATTCTGGGTTCCCTTTTCCAGCTCTCCATAATAGAATATTGGAGAATAAATTATAGAGCAGAATGGGATCCATCTGTTTGTCTGTAAGAACTTATCTTAGTAAGCCCTGGATTTTGAAATATACAGGGACACACATATGGATCTGTCAACAGCAATAGGTGGCGCTTGCTAGCAAAACAACTTAAGAATGCAAAAATAGATGAACAAAACTGTATCTGGTAGAAACACTGTCGGTTCATTAGAAACAATCCCTAAAAAGATACAACTTTCCATACTTATATGTCATGCTGGGGTTTGCTGTATAATACAATCCAATATCTTATAATTAGTATGCAAATTAATTAACCCTTCATTATTAAATATATTAAACCATACAAAGTCCAAATGATAACAAATAATTATTAGTTTTTATATCTAAGCACAGACACAAGAAAATCCATTACTAATATGGAGTTCCCCTGTTCAAGATGGTCTTCTCTTCGTCATCTTCTCCACTACGGAAAGGGGTTATGATTCAAGTAAATTTCACAATCGCGATCGGAATTCCCACCCGAGCTTTTCCAGTGGGTTCAAGATCGGAGGTTATCTCAAGATTGGCTCAACCCTAAAAGTGACTTTTCCCATAGAGTAGCATTGACTAGGGTTGAGGATCGGGATCGGAAAAGATCGGATTCCGGACGGCGATCAAGCAAATTTCACGATCGAAATCGGCTGGAAAATGATTGGAAATCGGATTTTAAAATCGATCTTGAAATCTCAAGAACGGCTCAACCCTAGTTATGAAGAGTATTTCTAGGTCACGTTACATGGATATCCCATTAATCTCCATAAGCCCTGTGTAATACTTCATTTAACCTGTGGAGGCACTGCAGGGAAACTAAATACTTACAGCCAAGTTTGCCCATAGATTACAGTGGATCACTGGTGGTCCCAACAGAAGGATACTTTCGGATTGGCTTATTGGTATGGACCCTTCTAAAACGTAGAGCTTGTTCAAAGTAGAGGAGCCTTTTAAATGGGTTATTAATAGAGATGAGCGAACACTGTTCGGATCAGCCGATCCGAACAGCACGCACCCATAGAAATGAATGGAAGCACCTGTGACGCTGACTTTGCCGGCGGCCGGCTGGCGTCACAGGTGCTTCCATTCATTTCTATGGGTGCATGCTGTTCGGATCGGCTGATCCGAACAGTGTTCACTCATCTCTAGTTATTAAGACAGACCTGTCTATACGTCTTATATCCAGGAGAAGGCCTTTAGAGATCACCTGATTACCAGGGTAGATATTTTAGAGATGAGGTTGACTTAAGGAAACGACTCCTTTAATAGCAAAACGTAAGACTTGGCAGGTTGAAGAAAAGTTGCTGTTCATTTGCACATATCGCTTGGAGGATTGCATGACCAGCAACACATTACACTGCTTTTTTTATATGACCCGAATCACCTAGCTATGACTCACAACCAAGGTAAAATTAATATGTTTATGGTAATATTGAGACATCAGAATGACGAAATCCTTAGCTGTTGTACTGACAGACTAAATCTATTAACAATGGTAATGTCACCTTATGCCGGATAATGTAAGTAATAAAACGGAGAAGTCGGCTTATGTTCAGGATAATGCGCTAACCATTTCATACCATCTTCATGGTCCACATCTATAAATATTACTGTTTCTCTGATTCTGCCCCACAGGCGATCACATAACAAGCTAATATCATTCACTCAATGGTCTTACAAAATACACAGCCTTACTATTATCATTTTTCAGTTTTTCCTCCTATAGAGAAAAAATACTTAAAAAGCCATTTTCTCTGTGTGTGCCACTCCACGATCACTTGCATTCAATGCCAGCTAATTTTGCCATTAAGTGGCAGTAAAGCTACCCTTCAAAGGATTTCTCATAAAATCTGCTTAAACAAATTCCCAATAGTAACAACGCTATTGAACGCAATCCGGTGACAAATATTTAAGCACTCAAAGAAAACAAGACTCAACAAGCTCATGAATACCAGTTGTGACAGTCAAGTGTAGCTGAGCCCGGGGGGAAAAATTTAGCCTAGCCTTCACTGAACCTATTTATGGGATGTAGGACCATCGAACATTCGTGCTCCAATCTCTAAGGCAAATTATTTTATATCTATTGAAAATTCACAATTGAATTAAATTGAATAATGTGTAAAAATGACAACATGTAGACAGTATGTAAGAGCAATTATATTTATAGGCAGAGGATAACCACATGGATCTCTTTTGAGCTACCTGGGCCCATAAATTCTGAGCACCAAAAGCTCCAGACTCGGGACATATAGTAGTCCCACAGATATACTCCCATTGCATAAAGAAGATCTTTCACGTCCTCGGACACATGTGGTTTTATATACCGACAGTGTGCTGAATTCAGTGCACTCTCAGCTTTCCCGTTATGTGCCCCAGGGGAAGAGATATTGGTGCCATTACCGATAGCTCTTCATCGTCAGAAGGATGTTCCTGATAGTCTAGCTGGGCTATGAGGAACGCCCTTCCTAACAGTACTGTCCATAGTGTTATACTGTCAGAGGGGGCGTTCCTTACCACCCATGCCATAAGCGGTGAGGAACGCCCCCCAGTGCTATGGAAGAGTACTATCAGGAGGGGTAATCCTCAAAGCCCAGTTAGACTGTCAGGAATACCCTTCTGACAGTGAATAGCTATCGGTTATCACACCAATATCTCTTCCCCCGGGGCACATACGGGAAAGCCGGCAGCGTGCTGAATTCAGCACACTGTTGGCTTTCTGGCAGTATATAAAACCACATGTTCCCGAGGACATGAAAGGTCCTCTTTAAGGATGAAAGGGTTTTTTTTGCTCCTGAATACCCAGATGCTTGTTCAGATTCGACTACTATTCCAGGTTCCTCCTAGACTTCCTACCTTGAATTTTCTTCTCCTGACCATTTCGGATATCTGCATCGTAGTTACTTCCTAAGACTTGTGACAGATTATCTCAAAGTAAGAGAAGGAAGAGACAAGAGAGTATGAAGAAGGCTTTAAGGAGGTGTTCTCATCTTCATGGCATGTTCACAGGATGCACCATGATTGTCTTGTAGATGTCCGTTTCTAGAACAGTTATCTGCTAACCCTGTTTTGGGTCTATATCCACCACTTTAATAAATAGAGGAAACAGACAATTCACTGCTCAGATTCACATTGAATTTTCACAGACAGGTCAGGGTCTATAGAAATCTAAGCAGAGTAGAGGGAGAAGGAAGAGGACAAGTCTATGGAGTAAGAAGCAGACATAGGAATGTGTTGCTACAGGAAACAGTCAATTTTTCTATCACTTTTCTATCAGTTTTCCAGCACGTTTCAGCATTACTGAGCCGTATACATATCACTAAAGCTCTGGTTAGTTACAAAATGTGCTGTTATCTGCTCTACGATATCAGTTTGTCTCTGTTTCTCATTCATGCCACTTCTTCTTCCCCACTCCCCTCTCCATAGACTTTTATGAATTGCATTTGATCTCAGTGACGATGGGACTGAGCAGTTAATTCTGAAAGACTCTGTAGCAGGCAAAACAGATGCTACGAGATAGAAACCATTTTTCCCGATAAGGTGGATTACAAAGCTTAACATATTAATCTGAACGATTCATTTACGGAAAAAAGATATAACAACAGGCATTCTCTATATTGAATTCTAAAGTCGCCAATCAAAGCGGAGACTTGTATAGGCTGGAGGCATCGGGGTAGGGTTTGGACAGAGATACGAGCCGAGCTTCTGTATTCACGATACATTAGAGAGGGTAGAGTTTGGCAAGAGGAAGCCTAAAAGGATTACATAACCAATGCAGAAAAAAGCATCAATTATGCAATCCTAATCCCATAGAGATTAATTAAGAAGAGAATAAATAACTAATGTTATCTATTCCATGAATGATAAGTAGGAAGCAATTTATAGTCATTGGTGTACATTGACGTTCCCAGGCCCTGGTTGGCTGGAGCCATTCTTGTTGCTGCCATGATCAGATTAGTCTTTAAGCCTTAAGCTTTTTTATGATTATGGAACAATTCCAAATTTGACAAATGATGTTAAACCACGTAGAATATTGAAAGAAAAATGCCCATTAAATATATGGCCGATATGATATGCCTTTTACCCTGGTGTGAGCTGCCGGTGATATGGTTTTGTCACAAATACCAGGTTCTAGAAATATGGCGTCTCTGAGCAACTAGCATACAATAGTAGTTGTAGGAGCCAACAGCTGGGGATAGTCAAGTAGGGGGCCTGAAAGTTATATGTGGCTCTGGAGCCAATGGCTGGGGATAGTCAAGTAGGGAGCCTGAAAGTTATATGTGGCTCTGGAGCCAATGGCTGTGGATATTGAAGTAGGGGGCCTGAAAGCTATATGTGGCTCCGAAGCCAATGGCTGGGGATAGTCAAGTAGGGGGCTTGAAAGCTATATGTGGCTCTGGAGCCAATGGCTGGGGATAGTCAAGTAGGGGGCCTGAAAGCTATATGTGGCTCTGGAGCCAATGGCTGGGGATAGTCAAGTAGGGGGCCTGAAAGCTATATGTGGCTTCGAAGCCAATGGCTGGAGATAGTCAAGTAGGGGGCCTGAAAGCTATATGTGGCTCCGAAGCCAATGGCTGGGGCGCACTGCTTTAGGACAAGAACCAATCATGTATCCAAATATGAACTGCACATATATTATGGATAATGTATGAAATGTGAAAAGTGCTCATTTTCTGGAAACCGATCCTGGCATTTCAACAACGTCCTCCACCATTAAACAGCAGATAAACTATCTACAATTAGGAGATGTGGAATAGACATAATACAATTAGATCAATCCCGTTTTGTGCTAATCGGCGTTATTATACTCTTGTCATTTCTTGTCGAGAGAAGTCCGCCATTCACCCTGGGGGAACTCAATTGTTTCATTGTACATGAAGGAGCCAGAAAATACTCAGCATGTAACACTGGATTGAGTTCTGGTGGCTTCAGGGTGTGAGATATGAACAGCAAGAACCTTCAGCTATGAGTAATTACCTGGCCGGTATCTTACGGGGCTGGCAGCAAGCTATTCGCATGGCAAAAACATGGGGCTGAGGCTTTTATATATTAAAAATGCTTCTATGTAATCCTAAAAACATGGCAACTACGACCATATTATCCACATGTTAATTTCTTAGGGAGGCACCAACAAGTATAAGACAGAATTGCATACTGCATGTACAATTAATCGTAGGAAATTGCAGGTTTTACTACTTTTTATACTTTCAAAATCATCCTAATGTTCCTGGTCAAAAAAACCAACACTGGACAAAACTGATACGGAGTGGGGCAGGGTTACTATTGTGGTTACAATCCAACCCTGGTGCAGCTCTGCACATCTTGTAAAATTTTGGCAAATCTAGATTGAGAAAAAAAATTTCAGCCGTGTCCAATAAGTGAGAGTAGTGCAACATAAAAAGGGACGTGACCAAAATGGGATAAATTGTGAGACATGGTGCCAACATTTTGTCTTAAAAGTCTAGACCAAAAGTGAACCAAGTATTACGCAGGAATAATGTAAAAATGCAACATATTTCTCATCCAACATGAACCACTGTGATAAATCTGGTGCAGTTGCACTATTAGTAAATACAGATCACTGCATTATCTTAGTGCAAGGTTTAAGAAGGTGGTGCATGATATAGGGAATCAAAGAACAACAAAGAATTTGCATTACGCTCCCCAGTCCCTGCATTAAGTGTAACATTATTAATTATTTAATTTAGGAACATTCTGGATGGGAAAAAATTTTGATATAGAGCCCAGAGTTGGTTAAAAAAAATAAAAGAAACAATACGCAGCTCACCAATCCCCTTTGGTATAGCCAATGTCTATTTCCTGGTCCTTCTCAACACATAGGAAAAGACCACCCAATCGCTGGCTGCAGCCGTGACCCAAGAAGTTGGCTAAGTGGCCTTTCCTATGTGTCGAGAGGAAATAGGAAGTACAGGTCAAAGGCCCAAGCAGAATTATATTGGAAGCAGCAGAGGATCGGTAAGGGCAGGGGCGTGACTATCGTAGTGCAGCGGTAGCGGCTGCCACAGGGCCCAGAATATTAGGCGGCCTGGTGGGCTCCTGATGTTTTTATTTTTTAATAGGCCGTTACATGCTGGAGTAACTCCAGCAGGTAATGGGCCCTATTTACTTACCAATCCTCGCTCCTGCTCATGGCCGCCTGCCAGGGGTGAACCTACCTTCTTTGCTGCCCAAGACGGATGACAGAAAGCTGGTACCCCCCGGAGGAGGGGGCGGGGCGGAGGGGGCGGGGTGAAGCGAAGGGGGCGGAATAGAGAGAAGGGGGCGTGGTGGAGCGGTATTAGCAGGCAGAGAGCAGGCACGGAGAGAACCTGCTCTCTGCCTGAGCGTGAGGGGAGGCCACTGGAGCAGTGCTGCGTCCACAGGGCCTCCCCAATCCACCGCTCGCTTCCCGTGCCGGACTGCCGAGACGGTGACGCTAAGCCAGTCCAGGACAGCTTGTCCTGGACTGGCTTAGGTAAGCAAAAATGCCACCCCCCCTCCCCCCTCCGGGGCCCTGGCATAGCGCCGCCTGAAGCGGTTGCTTCAGGTTGCCTCATGGGAGGTGCGGCGCTGCTGCCTGCGCTTCCCTTGAGGTCCCACCATTCCTAGTTAGGCCACTGGGTAAGGAGAGTATAACTTCTTTTATATTTTTAACTCAAGCTGAGCTCTTTATCCCAAAATTTTCTCCAGGGACAATCCATTTAATTAATATAACAGAAGCAAAACTGCAAGATTTACTGATACATACAAAGGTAGGAAGGTAGGAAAAAGGGTAAGTGTTAAGGCAGTGGGATGATGTAGCAACTTTATGTCATAATTTCTCTTAAAAACCATGTGGCAATCACAAAGGGCACTGCAATGGTTTATGTGTCTACATTCATAGGGTGTATCACCTATGCAACTAACCAATAATATTAAACCAATAGAACCTATATAATCTATAGAATCAAACCAACAGCATCCATTTCTAGTGGTGAAGCTCTGAAAGAGAAAAACTTCATCATATTTCAATACTCTCTTAAGGCCATTGCATTGGTTTTCCTTTCAGCGACTAAAGTTTTGATAAAAATTCCCAAAAAAGAATTTATGGTACATGTATAATGTACATGACAAATGGTATGGTTACACGCAGTGATGACAATACAATGATGTATCATGATGAGATCTAAAGCTAAGGAGGAAGCAGGGATGGTTCACGGAATGGCTCATGGTGCAGAAGAAATCTTACACCATGTCCATTGCTGGACAGGACTCTCAAGACAGTACAAACCGCACTCACATCCCAATACACCCTGATTTACCTAATGGCAGATCTCCTGGAGGGCCCTTGAGTTGGATTTCCTTCTCCTGTTCACCTCTCAGGACCGCTACAGCATCAGCAGTTACTACTTGGACTATGCGTGCAGATACTTCCTCTGCCGAAGCACCAAATGGGCAAAACAAGACAAGCAAACAATACAGACATTGTTAATATAAATGGGCAGGGAGGTTACAAAGTCATAATAAGAGTGGAAAGTGCTATGCTAGGAGTCACTGACAATAACTAGTAATTGTAAAGGTTGCTAATGGGTTAACACTGTATGTACTGGGCCTAAGGTTTTGCTAAATGAAAATGGTGATGAACAATTCAGATGTTATGAATATGAAACAAGAATCCAGATACATAAAACAGTGATATTGACAAGGTTCAGTTGCTAGAGAACAGGGTGGGAAGTTTTATCATGAAAACACTGGAAGAAGAGTGCTTCTCAAGGGGTTGTCCCACTACTGACACAGTATAGGGGATAAGTGTCACATCATTGGGGGGTCCGATCATTGGGAGACCAGCCATTAGGAGAATGAAGGACTGCCTGTGAATGGAGAAGAAGTGTGCTTGCATGACTGGTGCTCCATTACCATCAATGGGGCTCCCCGAGACTTCCCTCCCATAACAGTGAATAGAGCGCTGGTCACGCAAGCGCACTGGCGCATTACTCACAGTGAGCACGTAGGGGGACTTTCAGCCCATCCTTCACCTAATTGCTGCAGGACCCATTGGTCGGACCACCTGCGATGTGACACTTATCCCCTATTCTATTATAAAAATGTTGTCTAAACATTTGTCGAATTCTTAAAAGCCTGAATCGTGATAATTAAAAATTATGTAAATGAGACAATATCATTATTATGTGAAGCAGGCAGCAAAGAAAAGTTAACAAAATGTTCAGAAAATGATTAACGTATTAAATTAGTATTAGATTTATTTATTCACAAAGGGGTCTCATTTTTTTTTAAGAATACAGCCATAGAACCACAATCACAGCCGGACAGAAGGCAACTGGCATAAGGATCCTAAATACGTCTTGCTTTTTCATAAGGCAGCACAGTTATCCATATAATAGCTCACAGCGTGAATCATTTAATCCACCGCACAACTCATCTGCGACATAGGACTATTATGCAGGTGGTAAGAACACTATTAGCCTATACGTTCTGTAGATTTATGAGCCGTGACAAGAATTCTATCTGGATACGATCACATTTTTTTTCCAATATTGGTCTCCAAGTATATGCTGTCTTTTATATATCAATAAGTTATATTTGTCATTTTTTTCTATGACCATAGGAATGAACAAAGGAAAGATATACATCGCTAAAACTGGACATAGACCAATGGGATATCTATAGAGGTTGTAGAAGTAGCAACCACACTGGCATCTGGTGTCACAAGGCCGATAGTCTGACTTGGCACACTGTCTTGGTTGACTTATTTTATAACAATTTTGAACCAAGCTTTGGTACATTTTAAAGGAGACCTGTGACCACGTAGAAAATACTAAATAACATATCTCCATTGATTCTCGCTGGTCCTCTGAACAGTTTGGTGTTTTTCTTTTTAAAATCGGCCCACCCATTCAAAAGATACAGCCCTTGGAAGATTGTATGTGAACTAACTCTTATCCTCAATGTGGGCGGGGAACCTTATATCATAGAAAGACATAAGGTTCCCACCCACTTGGAGTATCAGAGTTAGTTCACATATAATCTTCCAGGGGTCGTATCTTTTGAATGGGTGGGCCGATTTTAAAAAGAAAACCACCAAACTGTTCAGAGGACCAGCGAGAATCAATTGAGATATGTTATTTAGTATTTTCTACGAGGTCACAGGTCTCCTTTAAAATGTACCAAAGCTTGGTTCAAAATTGTTATAAAATAAGTCAACCAAGACAGTGTACCAAGTCAGACTATCGGCCTTGTGACATCAGATGCCAGTGTGGTTGCTACTTCTATCATAGGAAGACATAAGGTTCCCACCCACTTGGAGAATCAGAGTTAGTTCACATATAGTCTTCAAGGGGCCGTATCTTTTGAATGGGTGGGCGGATTTTAAAAAGAAAAATACCAAATTGTTGAGGGGAACAGAAATAATCAAATGATATATGTTATTTAGTCTTTTCTACTTGGTGACAGGTCCTCTTTAAAGGTAAGTGGATTTTGGCTAAACCCTGCCTCTTTTCATAACAGTTTTCAAAATGATATAGCGGTACATAAAGGTCTAGCTAGAACAAGTATATAGTCACTATAGTTGTCAGTCCTGTATTAGTAGTGTGACTAGCCGGACTGTATCACCATCAAGTGTTTATTTGGTGGTTGGTTCTGTTACATAACACCAATATGGTTCAATTAATTTTTTGGCACTGTATGGTGGAATTTTGATGTAATATATGAATTGTAAACTGAATTATACTATATTAGGATACTACAGCATTGGCTGCATTATTTTAAAAAAATAATAATATGGGGGAACTGTATAGTGTCATTATTAGGGGAAAGCACGATACTATGATGTGGATGGTATAAAATGGATAACTATAGTAAAACCTCTATGAGACAACAACCCAACATCTGAAAGGAAGTCTTCTACATGGCTGATCTTTTCCCGATGGCTAATATAATAGTGGGACCACCAGTGGATGTTACCAGAAATTTGGTCTATATAAGGGTGAGATCTTCTGAAAGAGATGCTTCATTGAAGAGAAGAGGTTTCACCATATTTAGAAATTGTATGGAAGCATTATCCAGAGACTGGGAGTCAACATTATCTATACGCTGGATTTTGAAGGCAAACATGATACTGTAATACTGTACAAGCAAATACAAGATGAAACAAATGTAGATTAAAATAAATTTTAACTATATTAAAACGTCCAAGCAAAAAAATTAGAAAGATATGGAGCCACATTTTTCCCAGATTTCTTGAAGATATTCTACTGCTCAACAATATAGAGCCATCCCAATAAATCCTGTATATCAGAACATCAAAACAGATAATGGCCCAAATTTACGAACTGGGCAGCACCTAGAAAGTCCCCATCAATAGGCCTCAACATGACTCATTTTGGTGCATGATGACGCTTCCCAGTTCCCGAGCCTTGCTCGCAACCTTTTTTAGACAATGGGCAGAGTAGGGTGGGAATGTAAGTGAGCCGAGGAGAGCCAAGTCTGGCTGAGGTATACTAGAAATCTCAGGCAAGCTTACATGCCCAAGGATCATTAGGAGGCTGGAGACCTCTTCTGCTGCGTCTAGTGCCTGTCGGGGAACAAGTTAAGATTGGAGTAAGGAACGCTGTTCTTAATAAATTCCCCCCAATCTGTTTAAGGATTGTTTTCCTACACAATATCTCAGACAAGACGAGACTAAAGTTCTACCAGAAGATTTGGAGAAGTGCGACGACTCTGAAGCACACGAGGCCTTTAAGTACATGAGAAGACAACGCTTTGAGCCAACCTGTTCTACCCTCAAAAGATTATTATACTTATATAAACTCAACTGTAACAATAGGAAGCATGTAACTTTATGAGATTACACAGATTTTCGCAGCGGCTAAAAGTAACCAGACTGCCTCAAGGGACTTCCTCAAGAGCAACATTGCTTCATATCTTCCACTTTGATGCTTATTTCAAGAGACAAGAGAAAGGAGCATTGCGGCGGAAATTGTGTTTTTACTATTAATGATGCTGAAAAAGGGACAGACACTTCTGAACTAATGGACGTCCTCTATAAATAGCGGAGCCAGCCGCTTCAATTTACCCTTGAAGGCTTCTTACAGAGATTCCCCTAACTGTACTTTCCAAGGGTTCACTTAGAGTTCAAGGAATCGGAAGGGTACAGATGGCTAAAACACACAGTCTCATATCTAAAGTATTCTGCGCACTTATGTGCTTTTTCTTGGCCCTTTATCAAGTCATTCTTTCGTATTTCATTACTTCCAGCTGAGGATCAATATTAGCGATAATTCTAGTACGGGCACACAAATGGGGCGAAGAAGAGGCACTAGGCAGCCATGCTTTAAAACTGTACATTTGTCGCAAAATTGATCAGCCATTAAAAATTATGATTCGTGGCATTTCAGAGCCATTAGTAGTCAACTACCAATCAATATCTCTAAGGAAACCCACACATGAGAACCGACCATGGTTACTACATACGGCTCATGTCCCGCACATGTGTCAGACCATCTCCCAATATTACGGCACTTATTTCAACATCTACTGTATATTGGTGCCATATTTCTGGTGGGGTGGTGTCTATCAAAAGGACTGAAGATTCGGACATTAGAATCAGGCCTAAGTCAATGTTCAAAGAACCAGCAAATAAGCAGAATTTTATAAAATATGTGTACAAAAAGTTCCTTAAAGGGATTCTACCATTAAAAATAATTTTTCTGTGGCTAACACGTCGGAATACCCTTTAGAAAGGCTATTCATCTCTTACCTTTAGATGGGATCTCCGCCGCGGCGTTCCTTAGTAATACCGGTTTTTACCGGTATGTAAATTAGTTCTCTGGCAGCGATGGGGGTGGGCCCCAGCCCTGAAAATGCGATTAGGGCATCTCCACTGCTGCCCGAGAACAGGATCCTGCGCCGCCTCTATCTGCTGCTGGATCCTCCCCTTCTTTCTTCGGCTTTCTTCTGACGCCTGCGCAGTTGGCTCTGCCACTGAGACACTAGTAGAGCTGACTGCGCATGCGCGCAATTCTGGCCTCGGAACTATGGCCACGCATGCGCAGTCGGCTCTACTAGTGTCAGAGCCGACAGAGGTGAAGCCACCGAAGAAAGCCGAAGAAAGAAGGGGAGGATCCAGCAGAAGATAGAGGCGGCGTAGGATCCTGTTCTCGGGCAGTGGTGGGGACGCCCTCATCGCATTTTCAGCACTGGGGCCCGCCCCCATCGCTGCCAGAGAACTAATTTACATACCGGTAAAAACCAGTATTACTAAGGAACGGCACGGCGGAGATCCCATCTAAAGGTAAGAGACGAATAGCCTTTCCAAAGGGTATTCCGACGTGTTAGCCACAGAAAAAAGGGTTTTAATGGTAGAATCCCTTTAAACTGGGTAAATAAAATTGATGGGATATCCTCAGGTTGGTAGGAGTCCAGTCTTTGAACCTCCTCCAATAAGTCAAACTCCAAACTCCCACTGATCTAATATGACCTATCCTGGACCATAAATTCTATTTGTCTTAAAAAATCTGGTTTGTGGCTTCTTCAGTAAAGATGACTAAGTCAACTTAAGCTACTGGTATAAGCAGTGGAGGTGGACGTGTCTTTCAAGTTGATCGAAAAACTGGTGGTAATAAAAAGCTGCAGTGGGATATGGATTTCTCTTGGGGTGGATTCCATGAATCCAATGGAGTGCAAGAAAAACAAAGATGTCTACCAGGCATAACCATTGTCCATAGGATTGGAGTTCCCAATGGAGATTACACATGGCCCAGATCTTTATTTCCTTTCTACTATGGCCATACACCAAAATCCAAAGTCTTCTGTCACAAATTATACCTAAATCAATACAAATTGTAATTTTACACACCATATTGGGAACACCACTCTATATGAAAATTTAGCAATGATCCTCAACCTATATTTTTTACTGATATTTTTTCAAGTACCATACGCTGATGCATGGAGCGGCAGACATCATCATTTCTATTATAAGGATTGCATGTTCGCATTGAACCACTGTCTCTGCAGAAAACCATAGCTTGCATCAAGTCAATTTGTCCTTCCTGTAATGCATCACCAGATTTACTACATGAACGGGATGGAAATAAATGAAATTCAATCCAAGAACATCAGCATTGCTAAAGCTTTGGAAGAACGTGAAAGGAATAAGTAATGCTCATGATGCTGAAGCAGATGTCCACTCTCAGATATTTCCATAGCCAGACTGTTGTCACACTGTGTTTTGCAGTGTCCATTTGCTGTATGTGCTTAGGAAGCTTCATAAGTCTCTGTCAGGCTGCTATATGGCGGTATACTTTATTTCCGCTGTACATAATAGTGCAGTTTGCGGTGAAAAATCACATATCACACAGTATATGGTTTTAAAGTATATCCATCGGGGTTGTATATGGCAGAATACCTTTTTCTGCTGTATGGAGTAGTGTTATTTGCTAAGAGTAAAGAATCCTATAGTGCATAGTATATGGGGTTTTTTGTTTTGTTTTTTTTGTACATTGCGCATTTTTTTCTCCCTACCAGTATGTCTTTGTAGAATGGGAGGAAATCCACACAAACACGGGGAGAACATACAAACTCCTTGCAGATGTTGTTCCTGGCGGGATTCGAGCCCAGGACTCCAGCACTGCAAGGCTGCAGTGCTAACCACTGAGCCACCATGTTGCCCCAGTACATGGTTTTCTAACACAGCGCCTATGGCCAATGAATGCAACTGTATGGCTATAAAGTGGCACCTGTTGGAGCCATATGATGGGTAAATAATAATAAAAAAAAGGGGTAATACTGAATATTATGCAACATTTTCAATAAACAAAGTCCCATGCATTCATAGAAAACAATAGACCAACAAGACCATATGCATAGCCATTAAGGTTTACCACAAATAGTGCATAATAAGTCACGTATATGCAGTCATACGTAAATGCCTTGAAATGAGGCGGTAAATATTTTGTATTCTCCATTTATTAGGGTGTCGTCAATGTATTATCTGGAGGAAATAATGAAGGACATGTTTATGTCATTGACAGTAGGGCAGCCATAGAGGTTGTCGGCCTCACTGGGTCCCTGACGTGGAAAGTATATTATAAGTAGGGGGGTATGATGAGAATCAGATTGTACAGTCATATAATGAAGCATGATGGAGTAGTCTCCCTATACTATTGGATTCTCTATCTATTATATACATTGTGATATCATTATTGTACATCACTGGTTTTTAGGTGTAGCACCAGGTATACAGTGTTTACATCCTGTCCGAGGAGTTTAAGGGACACCACCCATCACTGAATGTGGACTAAACCCAACAAGACATTAAAACACAAGCCAATTAAGGGTCCCTCTACGTAAAAGAGGTCATACAACTAATAGTACAAGATGACATTAGCCGATTAAGGTGGGCAGGCAAGCTGCCATGATGGCGTCGCCCTGAACTCTATGAACTACTGAACCTGGAAAGACGGGATGATTGGATTTCAAGGGGAAAGAAAAAACTGATGTATGGAAAACAACATCCTACCTATAAGAGGCTCGTAGTGCCGACAAATACTGGAACAGTTGTCCTGTCAACCTATAACATTGTTTCCTACAATTTCACAAACTGCACTTGAACAAAAAGCCGCAATTTTATATTATTATATACCATAAAGCCTTGAATAATGAAGACTATGGGATGTATGCTGTTTTTTCTTGTGGAAAGCGTCAAGTTGTCATAAGGAGTCTTATAGGTCTACACATTGTCTTATTGCAAGCAAGGCCTGTTAAAGGGTCAGACATTGACTTGTAGAGTAGCTACCTTCCAATAGGTGGCACTAGAGGGATAGCTTTACTGTATAGAAAAAATGTTACAGCATGGTGCAATTTAATAAAATGTAACCTTTACTTCATATCAAAAAAAGGTAACAAGGGATATTACATCACCCATTCAGGACACATGATTAGAGATGAGCGAGTAGTATTCGATCGAATAGGTATTCGATAGAATCCTACGGTATTCGAAATATTCGTACTCGATCGAATACTACTAGCTATTCGCAGAAAATATTCAATTCAGAACCAGCGTTGATTGGCCAAATGCTATACAGTGTATAGCATTTGGCAAATCAATGCTGGTTCTGCAGCAGGCTCGTCCTTGCTAGGAGCAGGCAGCTTGCTGTTACGAGGGAGCTGACCTTTTCTAATAGGAATTAATTGACCAGCATTAATTGGCCAGTGTACAGCATTCGGCCAATTAACACTGGTTCTGCCAGAGGCTCGTCTGTGAGGAGGCGGAGTCTAAGATCGGACCACAGCAGTCTCCATTGTGGTCCGATCTTAGACTCCGCCTCCTCACAGACGAGCCTCCGGCAGAACCAGTGTTGATTGGACAAATGCTGTACACTGGTCAATCAACGCTGGCAAATTCATTCCTATGAGAAAAAGTCAGCTCCCTCGTAACAGCAAGCTGCCAGCTCTCTTACGACTAGCAAGGACGAGCCTGCTGCAGAACCAGCGTTGATTTGCCGCAGGTTCGTCCTTGCTAGTCAGGAGAGCTGACAGCTTGCGGTTACGAGGGAGCTTACTTTTTATCAGCGCAACTGTAAGCGCTGTGCAGATAAAGCGCACGATCCCCATAGACTATAATGGGGTCCGTGCGCTTTAACTGCACAGCGCTCCTCCTAAACACTCTCCTCCTGCTACTCGTGGACTTGGTGACTCTCCTTTAGTCGAATAGTGGTTTCCCCCTGAAATGAGCATTTTTTCCCATAGACTATAATGGGATTCGATATTCGATCGAGTAGTTGAATATTGAGGCTCTACTCGAAACGAATCTCGAATATTTCACTGTTCACTCATCTCTACACACAATCATGATGGAGCTTACGTGTTTCAGGACATATACATATATATATGTGTGTGTGTGTGTGTGTGTGTGTGTGTGTGTGTGTGTGTGTGTGTGTGTGTGTGTGTGTTATCTATTAATTTGATAGAACGTTCCAATAAATGAAAGGAAAACTGTTAAATAGACCTTTTACATTGTCGATGTGTTAGCATGCCATAAAACATATAGTATGACCCCTTCACCTGCAGATGTTTTTGCTACTTTCTTTAAGCTAAAGCCAGAGAGCAGAAATTGGACTTTATCTGTCAATGGGAACAGAATGTGACCGTTCTCCGACAGTGTAATGTCCGTTGCTGTCATCCTATGACAGACGATGACAACAGACATTAGCAACAGTAGTGTGAACTCCCCTTTAGTGATTTTAAGTCAAACATTGCTCGATTTTTTTGCAACTTTGAGTTGCAGTACCCCTTGTATTGCGGTGCGACTCTTTGATCTTTGGTCATGTGACAGGACTTGAGGTCGAAATTGCCACATAACCATAGCTGTATACATACTTGCTAACTGTCCTGGGATTTCGTGAAATAAGGCGAGACTTCCCAGACCCCC
This sequence comes from Leptodactylus fuscus, assembly GCF_031893055.1. Taxonomy (NCBI): domain Eukaryota; kingdom Metazoa; phylum Chordata; class Amphibia; order Anura; family Leptodactylidae; genus Leptodactylus; species Leptodactylus fuscus. The sequence continues at coordinate 26,577,384 of NC_134272.1, forward strand.
AGAAGAGCTGACAAGTCTCATGGTGTAGGTGCTCTCTATTATACTCTATGTGACGTGCGGCTGGCATGTAACATAAGATGGGGAAGGGTCAGCACAATATAGTGCCTGCATCATATAGAGAATAATAGAGCGCCACCTAGGCCCATGAGATTTGCCAGCTCTGCATCACAAAAAGGGGGCCTGGCATGTCCCAAAAATGGGCCTGAAAAGGTCTGACTGTCCCCAATCTCTCCCACATATCTGCATGTATGCCTTCATAGGTTCTCACCCTTTTTGTCCCAAACCCGATATAATTTGCATGCAAAAACCTGACCACGGAAACCCTGTCTTGACCCATATGACAATTTTCTTATCCTAATTCGCATTTCTCTCATTAATAATCCCAATGTACAATGGCCGCCACTTCTGTGGTCGCCGACTCGCCGTTCCAGCACAGACACGGTTAATTATCGGTCTGTCTCTAGGGATACCGAACGCTGCCGAGTCTTTGTGGACACTATTGGGCTGGCTGAGGGGTTGCCATGACAGCAGTGGTGGGAAGCAGCTGGTTTCAGGCCTGCACCAGGAACGGAGACAACTCATTCATTATAACTAATTATCGTCCTGACTCCGCAGCTTTCATGCTCAAATGGAAACATCCTTCTAATAAACATTCAGCCAATATTTCCCTTTTACTGCCCTATACTATATGATACAATGGCAGGGGTGATTTTAGGGTTAAACTCCCCCTCCACCCTCCCCCATCATCTCAATGTCTGGGCACTTGAGACCCGTACACAAAAATCCAGTCATACCCCAGTCAATGATAGGGAGGAAAAGCAGCACGGCCCGGGGGTGATAGTATTAGCTAAAAAATCAGACAGCAGGGGGCGCCCTTTTCCTGTTGCTTGCAAGCTCCGTCTTTTGATATGGGTGAATGCACCTGTTTGGGAGGGCAAGAGGGTGAGATGGTGAGCTAAAGTATCTCTGCGGGCCTGATGGTACTAATGTATACGTATGGATGTGTTTGACCATGAGTATAAGGGTAAATGTCCATAAAACTAAATTTACTGTTTATATTTAGCACAGGGCAAGGGACGAGGGTATGGGGGCTGAGGAATAGCCTATTCATACATTGGTGTCTCTAAGTGGCTCAATAAATACATGATCTTAAGCCATAATAATATTTCCCTTAGGGACCCTTCACACTACTGATACGCTGCCTGATTCTGAACGTTAAAACACGTTCAGAATCAGCGCGTATAAAGCAGATCCCATTCATTTCAATGGGCAGCCGGCATACGAGCGTTCCCCATTGAAATGAATGGGCTGCTTTTTACTCTACGAGTGCTCCCATTGAAGTGAATGGGAAGCGCTCACGTGTACGGCTCGTCGTGTGAAGGGGTCCGGCGCTCGGCTCAGTCGTACACGTGAGCGCTTACCATTCACTTCAATGGGAGCGCTCGTAGAGTAAAAAGCAGCCCATTCATTTCAATGGGGAGTGCTTTATACGCTCTGATTCTGACCGTGTTTTAACGTTCAGAATCAGGCAACGTATCAGTAGTGTGAAGGGGCCCTAAAATTTAAGCCAGAAGAAGTGTGTTGTGCTCCACGCTATTCCCAAAATAAATTCATTTTGCATAATAGAGTGTAAAATCTTGGTGAAATCTTGCTAGACGCTTGAGAATAAATGATAGAATAAGTTGTGCCACGTCAACCTCTTCCATGATGTGTTACCCCAGTGTCACATTGCCTCAGTGTATGCGAACAAACCCAAAGAGTCACAATTTTGCAGCCCATGCCTCAATGATTTATTGCGCAGGCATCCGTGATGAGCACCACCAACTCATTTATGATAACCAAATGGCAAAAAGAACATATTTGCACCTAGAATAGCACATTCCCTCCAGCCAACATCATAACAAAATCTAAATGGCACCAGGTCTGACCTTTTCATACTTCAAAGAATTTCAACAATGTAATTTCATGCCTCCAGCATAGGATTCATTGTAACACAGCGAGCTACACGTGGAGCTTCAGAAAATGCTCAGCTTCAGAAGAATAATTTGACCCTAAAAAGCCGAATCCTTCGGTTAAAAGTTAATAAACTCGAAAAAGGGCAATCACGTGTTATATATTGTATGTAAGGAATTCCGTTACAGGCCCGGTTCAAATCTGCATTCGGGTTTCCATTCGGGGTGTCCCTGAATGGAAACCTATACGCATTAAAAAGTGGTTACCTAAGGAAACCCATGGACCCCATAGACTACAATGGGGTCCGTGTGGTTTCCGCACGAATCATGATAAAAGTTCTGCCCATTAAATGATAAACAGATTGACCCTTAAGGATCTTTTTTTGGAAAAATCTTCAGTCATTGAGCCAACAGTATCTTCTAAGGGTTGGCAGTGAGGACTTCATCTGGCCTATATGGGTTTTTTTATGTAGATTGTGAGCCCCACATAGACCTCACAATGTACATTTTTTCTTATCAGTATGTCTTTTTTGGAATATGGGATGGAAATCCATGCAAACACGGGGAGAACATACAAACTCCTTGCAGATGGTTTTATGCCCTTGGTGGGATTTGAGCACCAGGACTCCAGTGCTGCAAGGCTGCAGTGCTAACCACTGAGCCACCGTGTGGCCCCATGGCCTATATGTTTGACCCGTCAGTGGTCCATGTCTTTGGTATAGTTAGTAAAGATTTTCCTTGCCACTTGTAATACCTAGTTATCAGAAACCTTAACAAGATTGTTCTATAATCAAACACAATGGGGAAGATTTATCAAAACTGATACAAGCCAAAAATGGAAGTCTTACGCATTGCTACTAATATTTCCCAAAGAGCCATTGAGAAATTAAGGTGGTTGTGTTCAGTGAGTTATCCACTTTTCCCTTAAAGTAGTCTTAATATATATTCCCCAAATTCTCACAAAAATATGACTTATACGGAACCAGTCAGGCATTTTTCCATCTTAAACTGACCAGAGTCAAGTATTGTCTTTCCCTATGGTTACTAGGGTTGTTACTTCCATTAAATCCGTATGTATATGTACCTTGCCTGGTCATGGTGGGCAGGGGGCAGCGTTATCTAGTCCCTGGAGGCCAGCAGTTAGGTAGGGTACCAGGCTAACAACAATGAGGGACACGCGAATCACATTGCATAGAGTTTGATTCAGTACAATGACTATATGACTAGATGAAGCTTCTCTCCATTCCACCATGACTAGTTTAGGTGAAATTGCATATGGCGGTCTAAAGTGTTACAAGCTTATATCTTGACTTTTTAGCAACAGAAAGCTTAGTGAGGGGTGTCATAAAAAAGATCATTACTTGATGCTGGGGTCAGTTTAGGGTGGGAAAAACACCTGACGGGATCCCTTTAAGACTATGTTCACAGAATTTTCATTTTATGTTTGGCATATATGGACAGACTGAACTATGCGTTTTCCACCTACTGTCTCCTGTGTATCTTATATATACAGAAAAAGCGTCATTTTTGTACATACCCAGGAAATATGTTCCTATATACCTTTGCTTTGCTGTAATAATACGTATAATACGACTGTGGAGTTGGTATGCCAAACCATCTACCGTACATTGTCCGCTCTTTTCTACTGCCTGATTCTGACTCCGACTTCAACAAATTATACATCTAATTAATTATACAATACCAACAATGGTATGATCTAATTAAATAATGAATATAATGAATCTGATTATTTTGAAGGTGGAGTCTGCAACTTTTGTCTGACTCCATTGTTGGCTCCATCCATAACTGGCCCTGACTCCAACTCCACCACTCTGGTTTTAGAGGGCAGAGATTTTCTACAAAACAATGTATGCTGTAAAGTATAACATTTTATTACATGGGATCCTATGGGCAAGGTATGCAACTATATACATTGTCCTGATGTTTGTGCCAAACGTTAATGAATGTAATGTGAACACAGCCTATAACATACACCATTATATAGAGAATTGTCTTGTTTGAAAGCACAGCCTTACCTGCAGTCTCTGAATCTCCAGATGGCATCTCTCCATTGATGCCATTCTCCTTGCTTGTAGGATGTGATTCTTGGTGAGCCCTGGCTCCATACGCTCTTTCCTCTGTATCTCTGAAAGCAATGCCATTGGAGCTGTGGACCATTCCATCTCCTGCTCCCCCTTGTTCTTTCATATCTGTAGCGTGAGGGAGAGGTGAGGCCTCACTGAGCTGTCCTGGTGCCCAGTGGGATGATTTGGGCTCATCCTGCCTGTTATCCGTCATACTTCCTCCAGCCAGAAACCTGGAACCAAAAATTAAATTATATAAATAATATGACCTGCAACTTTGTCATTTCATCTAACTTGTGCCCAAATGATGAGTCAATGTGATCACCAACAAAAGTGCAAATCACATGGCTCCAACGGGCTGTCCACCAGTTTTCTCCCTTTCCTCTTACTGGTTATTTATGGCCTGTTGCCATGTACTGAGATGGATTAGAGGAAGAGGGAAATCCTTTAACCACAAGCACTGTTCGCCTTTCCTATGCAAGGCTTCCCTCTTCAAATGATGAGAATTATTAAGTCTTTCCAAAATAATTTACACAACGCTTGTGCTGTCTGTAGACACAACTATCCTGTGTGTCCTCAATATGCAGAACACCTTCATCAAAGCTAGGCTGCATGTCCAGGACACACAGGATAGTTGTGGCTTCAGATAGAACCATAATATTGTAGATGACTTTGAATGGAGGGAAGGATGAATATTAAAGGTAGTAATGTGCTTCCGATTGCCCAAAGCATGTTGGGACATGGGATGTCAGCGGCAAGAACTTCTAGCATCTACATTGATGCCAGAGAGGACAGCTAGAAGTAACAGAACAAGATTATGACTCTATAGGGAAAAAAGCGGTATGAGCACAAAGAGACTATGAATACAATGAGTACCATGTAAGCAATAAGCCCATACATTTATTTAAGATGTGAGTGAAATGACGGGTACGAGAATTTTTCTGTGCGCTGTTTTTTTCAGCAATTCAAAAGTCTATTAACTCATTCTCTATTATATCTGCTTCCTGGAAAGCCGGGCAAGAACCAAAACAATTGCTGTGATAGTTTCCATATTGTTTGCTCTTGGATAGCATATGTGCATAGTTATAGAGGAATACAGTGCCCACTTTTACTGCCTGTTTACAGATTCAATGCTCTACATAAGCTGTAGACAACTCCCAGGTACAAACGTATACTTAAAGGGGTTGTCCCATCACAAGGATCCTATCTATACTGCTTGTTAATGTGGATTTAAGATTTTTCCTAAATACACTGCTTCAGCAAAACTGCTTTGTTTTTGTCCACTATCTTAATTTATTCACTTCATTGTTGACACTTTGTTTCTATGGCCCTTGGGATTATCTGCTCAAATGTCAAGTGACATAGCTGCCTGCTCTCAGGGGGGAGGGAGGAGGGGCTAAGTGCATGGGAGCGAGCCTGTGTCTGTAGCTGTTCCTGTGTCTTCACCACACACGTGACCTAGCTTCCTGCTCTCAGATAAAGGAGGGGAGAAAGGAGTGCTGCTTTCTTATATAAAACAGTGTAAATCCTAGTGGGCTAAAGGACCTGGTCCCTCTGCTCACTAGGATTTAGCTTTCTTATATAGAGCAGGCTAAAAGCTAGTAGGCAGAAGGACCTGGTCCCTTAGCCCACTAGGATTTAGCCAACTGTATATAGAACAAGCTAAATCCAAGTGTTATAGGACCATAATGACATCACAGGTCATTCAGTTGTCCCATAGGAACAGCGATATGGTGGGCGGAGCTACATGTTAATTTGGGAACGGAGCCAAACTGGAGGTAGTCGGACAGTATGGCTTTGCATATGAAACCGCGCCCACCAATTGACATTGAAAACCAGGAAGAAAGAAGTCTTTGCAGCAGCGAAGACTGGTGAGCAAGGGACATGGGAGTACTCCTTTAAGAAACAAAACAATATTTAGCTATGAATGGTATTCCACTTCATAGAGTTACAACTAGACAGCAGTGACTTTACATCCGTACTGGTGTAACATCCAATGGGAGCCATGGGATGTCATAGTCAACTCATAAAGTATCTGGGGATGCCTGATTAAGGGAAAAGGGGGAAAGTGGTAATAGCATAAAGTATTAATAATAGGTAATAAGACATCTCAGAGATGCTCATTGGTTAGAGAAGAACTCGAAGATAAGATATTTAGAGACATACACGCACGTGGTACAATGAAGCTATAGAATGGAACCAATGAATCATTAATAAAGTGCTTAGTAAGAAAACTGACAGCTTTACATTATATGTCATGTACATTAGGATAAAAAAGTTTTTCTCTGAGGGTCTAATTAATCATTGGTTCCTTTTAGATTTGGAGCCCCAAGAACAAATCTGAGGACCACATCTCCCTACAGTTGTTATGTCCTTTCAATGTCTTCCTATGTTTCCTTCTATAATCCAAAAACATACTAGTAGGCTAAGGCTACATTCACATTACCATTGTTAATATAGGACAACAGCAACAAACATTAACTGTTGCAGAGTAACAAAGATGGTCTGTTGTGTCCAATCCCATTGACTCTAATGTAACATGACGACGGACGCTGTCTTCCATCATGTTTGTTCACCTTGTTATGGTAGAAAAAGCAGCGCATGCACAACTTTTTTCCACCATAAAATTTTAAAATACAATGTCTACCTATAAGTATTTGAACATCTGCGGTAGAATAGAAACACAACATTTATTCCTATTCAATAGTTGGTAGAACCCAGCAGATGCTTCCTTACGGATGGTACTGATCGACACAACACTCCTGGATGCCTGGTGACACTCCTGGTGTATGTGAGCCATCGGTTGGGTGCGGTTTCTCTGGCCAGCACCGGTCGGTCTCCAGTATCTCCCAGTTTCGGGGTCTGCCGACTCGGGACACATTCCAACAATCACCGTTCACCTTCCACTTCATAATCACATAGGCCACTGTCGATTTTGGGTAATTCAGTTCGCTTTTTATGTCCCATAAGGATCGACCATTTCTGTGGTACCCCACAATTACCCCTTTCTCGAAATCGGACTACTCTGCACTTCGTGGCATCCTGTATGCAACTAATGCCAATGCTGTTACCTATTTAACGGCGGAAGACGTGTCGTACATCACCTCTGCAGATATCTTCATTTGCATGGGTGTCCAAATACTTATGGGTAGACAGTGTATGAGAAAGCTTCCATCATATTTTTTACATTGGATAGACATCCAATGTAAGGAGGCTCTTTATCTGTTATTTAATGTTCATTGCTCTCATCCTCTGAAGAGCAACGGACATTATAAAATGGTAGTGTGAACCTACCCTAATTCAGGTAGAAAGGCCAAAATGTAATTTTACAAATTTTCTAATAACATTATTATTGTGTCTTTTTGAAGTTGATACAAATTAACCATTTATCAGACAGAGACCCACAACAGGTCTGCATTATACTGATCTCCAAGGATAACACAAGAAAATGTGGTATTTGACTTGGAAAAACACTGTATCTGCATAAAACTACCGTAAAAACCAGTAAAACCCCCTTTACCGTAAAGCTGCAGGCTGTAGCTTGACAAACAGAAGTGTAACTGTGATCTACAACAGACTGTCATTGTTCCCGTTATATTCACATAAATCTTTCCAATTGCTTCTTACAGGGCTCTAACAAATGCTCCTTTTCTTGTCTAAAAAGCGAGTTGCAATGAGAAAAGAAGTCGTGGACGAGTGAAAGAGCGGCATTGTGTAACAAGAAAGAAAAACGCCAGACACCACTACTCTATCTAAAGTCAATGAATGTTGGTTAAACTGATTCCTTTAATCTTTTCTGGGCACAGCCCTTCATTCAGTAAGTTAATAAAATATTAATTTCCTCTTTACATAAAGCTTAACATACATTGACTGACCATTAAATTGTAGGAGGAAGCAATGCATGTCACAGTGCAGAATACACAGTATGGCGGAAGCTTGGAACACTAGACTTACTGGAAATGGAACGAGGCTTTGGAGAAATTAGAAACTTTAAGAGTATTCCATATAAGGCAATAAATGGTAGTCGTTGTATAATGAAAATGTATCAATTTTCCCAATGATCTTCATGATTTGAAAGCTTTCATTGTTTATCTCCAGGGGATAAAACTCTGTCCGGGTCACATGATCACGACTGGTCACATAAGGCTCAGTTCACATCTGCATTCAGTATTTCATTTGGAAAGTCCACTTCGGGCCCCCCTGAACCAAATGCATTAAAAAGCGTCTAGCTAAGAAACCACATGGACCCCATAGACTATAATGGGATCCGTGTGTTTTCCACATGGTGTCCGCACGAGTCATGTTGTCTGAGCAATACAGCCCTGTCATTGCTCAGACACAGAATTCTACAAGGCCTGGATGACATCTGAGTTCGCACCCGGACCCCCCCCCCCCCCAACGGACTACCAAATGCAATGCTAATTCCTAAAAATTCCCATTCCTTTTGTAACCATTCTTTGTTTTGGCTCAAAAAATCACAGCAAAATCTGCAACAAAAGAAGCTGCGTTTTCGCAACTTGGGGGCTCATCTTTCTTTGTTGCAGATTTTCCTGCATTTTTTTTGAGCCAAAGCCAAGAATGACTACAAAAGGAATAGGAAATATAAAGGGAGTTGTTATACTTTCTACCTTCTGCTCAATCCACTCCTGGCTTTGGCTCAAAAAAAGCAGAAAAATCTGCAACGAAAAAAGATGCGTTTCCGCAACGTGGGGCCTTAGCCTAAAACAGTGTTCTAAACCAATGTAAAAAACATGGTCTGAATGGAGCCTGAGGGTTAAAGTCCCACATTGTGCAAACGCAATTTTCCTGCTGAGGAAACGCACCAGAAAAAACGTTGAGCTCCCCACTTTGCGAAAAAGCAGCTTTTTTTTGTTGCAGATTTTGTTGCGTTTTTTTGAGCCAAAGCCAAGAGAGGCTTCTAAAGGAATGAACAATATATAGGAAGTAGAGTTGAGCGAGTACTGTTCGGATCAGCCGATCCGAACAGCACGCACGCATTGAAATGAATGGAAGCACCTGGTGCTTCCGGTTTGACGGCAGCCGGCCGCTTAACCCGCCGCGTGCCGGCTGCGTGCATTGATTTCAATGCGTGCGTGCTGTTCGGATCGGCTGATCCGAACAGTACTTGCTCAACTCTAATAGGAAGCTCTTATACTTCTACCTTCTGCTCAATCCACTCCTGTCTTTGGCTCAAAAAACTGCAACAAAATCTGCACCAAAAAAAGTTGCATTTCCGCAACATGGGGCCTCAGCCTTACAGTACCAGCTGCTTTTTATTTTTCCACATTTTTTCAGTTTTCAGCATGGGGCCTTGGCCTTAGACTGTCTAGTAGGGTTGAGCCGATCTTGAGATTTCAAGATCGATTTTAAAATCCGATTTCCGATCATTTTCCAGCCGATCTCGATCTTGATCGCGATCGTGAAATTTGCTCGATCGCCGATCGGAATCCGATCCTTTCCGAACCTGATCCTCAACCCTAGTCAATGCTTCTCTATAGGAAAAGTCACTTTTAGGGTTGAGCTGATCTTGAGATAAACTCCGATCTCGATCCCGCTGGAAAAGATCGGGTCGGAATTCCGATCGCGATCGTGAAATTTACTCGATCGCCGATCGAAATCCGATCTTTTCCGATCCCGATCGCTCAACCCTACTGTCTAGTCTAAGTTTACACTGTTAAATCCTTAGCCAGTAGTAATAAATCTGCAGCAATATCTGCAAAGCTATACAATATTATATAAATCTCCATCCAATACTTTTTGTTACATAATTTGGGACATTGCAACTCTTCTCCCCTGATGTACTTGGTTATATAAGCCTTGGGCCCTCTGTGCCCAGACAGGTCCAGGTCACTAGCTATCAGCTGTGCCTTCCACCTCTAGGCCTGGCGTTACAGTTGAATGAGTCTGAAGAAATCAGGTCAATTTTTACATCTTGTTAATCACTGCCACTGACTACTGGCTTCTGCTGAACATATGACACCTGCAGGAATGATATCTCCGAGCGGATATGCTAGGCTGCACATGGTTAGATGCATTCCCACTGTTCAAGCCAAAGCCTTGGCTTCTTTACACATCCTTAAAGCAAACACCACTTGCTCTTCATATCATTAAATGCCCACTTGGCTGAAATTATGGAAATGTAATTCCCAGATTTCATGTAACAAGTCTATCTTATCATAAAGCATGGCTTCCTAGTAACACATCGCACTAAACTCTGAACAATTATGGCTAATGCCATCCACACGTTGCAGAAAAACGGAAATGCTGCAATTTCAAAAACGCAAGCGTCCTTGTACATTGCAGCATGTCCATTATATATATGGAAATGCTGTCGTATAATAGAAGTAGAACATCTGCAAAGGAAAACTCTGAACACATTTTGTGAAAAAAGCTGCAGGAAATCTTTTTCCCGCAGCAATTTGCTGCGTGCATTCATAGTTTTAGGCTTAGGCTCCACATTTTGGAAATGCTGCATTTTAGCCTTAGACCAAGGTCCTACGTGGTGAAAACGCCACAACTTGGCCATGGCGGGAAATGCCGCAGCATAAGCCGCTGTGTTTTATACTCCCTGCAAAGTGGATGGGATTCTAGCAAATCTTATCCACACATTGCAGAAAAATGTGCAGTGGAAATGCTGCGATTTCCAAAACCAATGTCAATTATATCTACGTAAATGCTGGCGGTTTCCCTATCAGTATAACGGATGTGGAAACCTATGAGGATTTTCTATAAAAAGCTGTGATTTGTTTCCGCCACATTTTTTCCCGTAGCACTTTTTTACTGCAGCCCACTACGCAGGGCTTTAGCCTTTATTCTCATCTTATTATCTTCATTCAGCATGTTTGTTTACAAAGGATCCGTGTCTGTATTCAGGTCATACACAGGAGTCTATGGAGAGGGGAGGGGGTGGAGAGAAGGTTGATTTCTTGCCTCATTCTTTGCATATCTTAAAGAACAGCCGAGTCAGCTCTCTTTGACTCACAGAGTAGCAGAGTTGCAGTAGCAGTAATTTATGTTTCTTTTCCAGCCTCCTCCTCTCCCCCTCCCCTCTCCATACCCTAATAGAAGCATGTTTCTATACTAATACATATTACAAAGTTTGTTATATTCACCTGCACTCTTTATGGAAATTAGTTTTATAATTATAATAATCAACAGCAAGTTATTATTGTCAAATGAAAGTTTGCTACTTCTGTACTTTGGATGTTGTCTCACGACCTGATGCCAGTCTGCAAGAGGGTATTAAAAATAACTTTATTTGCAGGAGCTCAGAACCCAAATGTGTTATTTTTTCACTGATTTGGGACCAGTTTCTATCCAACCATAGCTGCAAACTGCATATTCATGAGGCATACACATTCATACACAGCTGGCAAACCAGAATAGGGTCCCTGGTTACTGGTAGCTACAGGGGGGAAATTTGGCCAGTCAGCTAAGGGTATGGTAATGTCAACAAGCACAAAAACATGGTTGCTGGTATTTAGGGGTTTAATAGTGTAAACAGGCATCAGATTGTGGTTCCTAGTAGCTAGGGTTATAGTAGTGCCAATCAACATACAAGGTGGTCCCTGCTAGTTAAGGGTTAACCAGCACCAGATGGTGCCCCATTAATCTTTGCCACGAGAGCTTCTTAGCTCTGGTATCAGCAAATATCCGAAAATTTGTTATTGGCTGCATAGGTTTCATCTACTCCCTGAGCATTCTCTCCATGGTCATTCGGCACAGGAGCAGGACACAGTTTTCCTTAAAGGGGTTGTCCACTTTCAGACCAATATTGAGAGACAAATGTTATGGTTTGTATAATCAAAAGTTGTACAATTTCCCAATATACTTTCTGTATCAAATCCTCATGGTTTTCTAGATTTCGTCTTGCTGTCATTCAATTCTGTTACTTCTAGTGGATAGAAGTCTTACTATGGTCATGTGATTTACGGTCCATGGTCATGTGATGGGCACACAGGTGCCGCTCGATATAGTCACAGCACAGTAATTGCACAGCTGTGCACCTGTGTGCTTATCACATGACCATGGACCGTAAGTCACATGACCATGGTCAGAGTTTTACCCACTAGAAGTAACAGAATGAATGACAGCAAGCAGAGATCTAGAAAACCGTGAGGAATTGATACAGAAAGTATATTGGAAAATTGGATATCTTTTTATTGTACAAACAATATCATTGGTCTCTTAATATTGGTCTGAAAGTGGACAACCCCTTTAAGATATACCACTTGTTGTCACATTTCCCGATTCCCTAAACTATTTATCCCCATTAGATGACTAGTAGATCAATTTGTAATTTTTTAAAATTATTTATTAAGCAATCACTATTAGACTTCCATCATTGTGACTCTCTACAATATATGTAGATTGTGAGCGCTATATGGGAGAGCGATTGTCAATGTCTGTAAAGCGCTGCGGAATATGATGGCACTATACAAGTAAGTATAATAAATAATAATAATAATAATAATAATAATAATAATAAATAATAATAATACTATAACATGTAGGCAAATTAGTATGTATAATAGGAAGACATTATTGAAAATAATATAATATTGGGAAAAAAATATAGTATACATTATTCAATTTTATATAAGATATATATATATATATATATATATATATATATATATTCCTTACTTTTCATGAAAAGATGAAAGATGATTAAATGATGAAATAAATATTTGACAAAGAAGATGATAACAGACTCAGCTTCGCAATTACATCCAAATCCTCATCTCATGAATAATACTATAGTGAAAATGACCAGATCCATCCAGCCCTGAATGCAGATTCTCAGCAGAAGATATACCCGGGGAGAGGTGATTCTCATCACAGCTTTACTAGCCAGCAATTAAATAGTTAGGGCTTAGCAAAGTGACTGCAATGCAGTATTTTAGCTTACTTGGGTTCTGCAGTGAGACCTCTCGCTTGGTGAATGCTGCAATTGAAGGCAACATAGGGGACTATTAATACATTGAGGTTATTTACTCACCCAGGGCAAAGAAGGTGCATATATTACTCTTAAAATAATTAGACTGTGTGTCCAGAAAGAGTCCAGTCAGCAAATGTGTGGTTGAGCTTTCAGCAGAATACCTGCAGTCAGGCACCAGGTGTGACCTGAGTCTTATGTGTCATGAAATACAGCATGGGGCAGGAGGTTAGGATATAGCAAGCTTCAGCAATGTCCCTCCACTATCCTACATATCTCTATAGGTGCAGTCATTATTATAGCTATGTGACGTCACTTCATGGATGTCACAGGCATGGACACTTTCCATTTGGACAGAATATACATCCATTTGGACAGAATAGTAAGTATCCTTTAATATTACCCCCTTCCCCCATAGATTGTAAGCCCTCGCGGGCAGGGCCCCCTACCCCACTGTGCCAGTCGGTCACTGTTAGTTTTATATCTGCCTGTATATTCTGTGTATTGTATGTAACCCCCAAATGTAAAGCACCATGGAAGTAATGGTGCTATATAAATAATCAATAATAATAATAATAATGCCCATCTTCTTTTGTCTTGTAACAATGTGGTGCTGTATAATCTGGGCACTGGAATAATGGAGTCCAAAGCGAGACCTCACATATTAGGGCATCATGACCTGCAGAGAGGACATACATATGAGCAACCCGTGCAGCTAAACGGTGGCCCACTACTCCTTAAAGGGATTCTATCATTAGAATACCCTTTTTATGTAGATTGTGAGCCCCATATAGGGATCACAATGTACTTTTTTTTTCTATCAGTATGTCTTTGTAGAATGGGAGGTAATCCACACAAACACGGGGAGAACATGCAAACTCCTTGCAGATGTTGTTCCTGGTGGGATTTGAACCCAGAACTCAGTGCTGCAAGGCTACAGTGCTAACCACTGAGCCACCATGTTGCCCCTAGAACACCCTTTTTAAAATAAATATACATAGGAATAGCCTTGTCTTCTTCTCCAGACCGCCTCTTCTCTTGCGCTCCCGTTGCGTCTTCATTCAAAAGCGCCGACTGCGCATGCCCGTTGGCCATTTTCCTGTGGCTGAATGGGGGAGGCCACAGGAAAATGGCTGACGGACATGCACAGTTGGCGCTTTTGGATGAAGATGCAATGGGAGCGTGAGAGAAGAAGTGGTCTGGAGAATAAGACAGAGGTCTCGCTGGAGAGTTTTCAGACAGTGCAAGGGACACCCCCAGTGCTGCGAGAAAACTCATTTACATAAGGAAGAAAGAAGATATTTCTCAGGAACGGCGGCACGGATCAGAATGATAAAGTTAAGAGAAGAATAGTCTTTCTTAAGGCAATTCCTATGTGTATTTATTTTTAAAAAAGGGTATTCTAATGGTGCAAACCTACCCTTAAAGGGAGTCTATCTATTAGAGTCTACGTAAGGGACTAAGATAGTGGTTGTCACAATTAATAAGAGAGTGTTACATAAGGAGGTCCTTTATGGTGAGCTACTGTATTGGAGAGTAAGGGGCCCTTATACAGTATCTGCACAGGGGCCCTCTGTTGTCTATGTCGGCCCTTGATGACTTGCGTATACCCTTCTTGCTTGCAGTGACTGTTATAGGTTATGATATATGATGGCTGGAAGTTACTCAGTATACAATAAGTTATTAGACAATCCATCGGCTTACCCCTTGTGGTAGTCAGGGTCCTTCTTTTTCTCGAAGAGCAAAGATCTGTCAGACTGAAGACCAGTAATGTGTCACCTAGCAAAATCAGAATAAGAAATCACTTTTATTAATTCTGTTTAGGAAGTCTAAGCTTTCATCCTAAATGCAGTATATGCAGAAATGACTTCAAGGGGTTGTCTCAGTTTATGTAGTTTAAAGGAATTATCATAAGACGACGCTTTTTACACTGAAGAATCAGAAATACCCCATGGCTACAGATTTTCTCAGCAAGGTCAGCTGCAGCTAGTCATACGCTTCCCTTGCAGCAGCTACTGTGGAGGAAAGATGACAGTACATGCTGACCATTCAGAAAAATGGGTGAGCATGTAAAACATGAGTGGTTGGACCTGCCAGAGTAAGAGTCGCACTTTAGCTTCGTCCTTGCTTCCCTTCTAAGCAGAACGTCGTCTATATCCCAAACATTTCCTGCAGATTCTCTCAAATGAATGGACTCCAGAGGATGCTGCCGCCAGGCGGACGACGCAGCTCAATGAAAAGGCAACCAACATGCCTCTCACGGAAAAAAGTAGCCTGGCGGTCTCCATAGACCACCATTGTGAAGGGGCGGATTATGACGTGATTTACGCGCCATAATCCGCCCCCTCTGTGCCCGTGTGAATGAGCCCTAAGATTTAGAGTTATCCAAAGAAACAGACCTATAAAAACCACTAGACCGCTGATTAGCTTTTGTGGACATAAGATAAGTCCTACAAGTATGCCTGAAGCCACTGAGATACAAGACACCTTAGGTTGACAGCTATCTCTCCCAATTTTTCATACACCCTTGCAGAAATTCTGAATACAGAAAGGGAACAAAGCTGCCGCCAGACACCCCTGTGTTATATCTCCTGGAAAGAAATGGATTATGCATGTGAAATGTTAGGAACCTATACACATTAGGTTGGCTGGTCGCGTAAATATCACTGGGTGCAGCTAACATGCATCAAATGTGTTTGGCCACCATAACAACCACTGCTTAATGAAGGTTACGATTTCTTATTCCATTTGCACCTGAATTGAGACCTTTTAGGCTACGGTCGCATATTGTGGAACCACCGCATTGTTAGCTGGTGCACAAACACAACAGGGAAAAACACAGGATTTTACAGTACCAGAAAAGTGAATGAAATTCTGGTTAATCTCATCCACACATTGCGGAAAAAAAGAGCTGTGCGCCTGCCCGCGGCCACATGAAAAATGGCCGCTTACACGCTAAGTAAGCGGCCATTTTCTTGTGGCCTGTGGGCATGCGCAGTCGGCTCTGCCCGAGGCCTGCAAGTTTTACCGCCTGTGCCTGAAGAAGACACATGAAGAGGATGTTCCAGAAGAAGATGGAGGCAGCGCTGGAGAGTTCTCTCGCAGCATTGGGGATGCCCCCAGTGCTGTTTGAGCACTGGGGCACGCCCCCAGTGCTGTGAGAGAACTCATTTGCATACCAACGGAATTTTAACCGAACGGCGGGGTGAAGAAGACATCTAAAGGTGGGAGAAGAATAGCCTTTCTTAAGGCTATTCTGACGTGTTAACAAAAAAAAAAAAAGTTTTTAATAGTAGAATCCCTTTAATTCATGACCCACCAGAATCACATGATCGTTTGCAACTGGTCTTACTCTTACTCTTAGGGTTTGTTACAACTTTTCCCTTATTGCACCAAGTTTATCATAGCTGTGTGCCATTTTTATAGTATCTTTTTAAAGCTATCTTGCGATGTGGATGTGGTTTACATGGTACATAAGTCTAGTTTATTAAAATTTTTGCACACACACACACGCACACACGCACGCACACACGCACGCACACGCTTCTAACTTGGTTTAGAAAATGCATCACAAAAAATCCCCTCATCAGTCTCTATATGCACTACTAAAACACAGTTCACATACTGCCCTTCTATACAGTTAAATATTGGGATAAATCTGCTGGAAGTACGAAGATATTTCTCATCTGCCTTAGGGTAAACCTAGTTGGTGTCTGTAGTATGTATAGAATGGGCAATATTGAGAACAGCAAAGTAACAAAAGCAAAATTAATGATCAATAATGGAGGCTTACCCTGTTTTTGCCATTCATTCAGGTTTGGACTGGCCCTCCAGTGGTTCCTCCGATGGACCAAGGCTCGATAGGCTCCACAGGTCCACCAGAAGACCACCAATATAAGAGATGACTGACGCTATCTACTATGGTATATTCCTTCTGGTTTTACTCACGTATTAATGATATGTCCTGTGTGTACAATGATGTTTCGATGGCCTTGTATATGTAGTTTGGTTATTTACATATTGGGTATTACATATAATCATTTTTCTTTAAAGAGGATCTGTCACCCCTCGCGACATGTATATTTTATCAAGTATTTGTGTTCTCCATGAATCGTCATCCT
Organism: Leptodactylus fuscus; assembly: GCF_031893055.1. NCBI lineage: Eukaryota > Metazoa > Chordata > Amphibia > Anura > Leptodactylidae > Leptodactylus > Leptodactylus fuscus. Next base: position 26,594,479 of record NC_134272.1, read on the forward strand.
AGATGTTTGTGAAACAATTGACAGATGGGTGTTGCCAATTACAGATGTGTTCCTGTACACTCTCACGTTTTCCAAACACTATATATACAGTTACAATTAGAGGTAGGTAACCTCAATCCTGTGTTTCAGTTTAGCAACTGAATATGTTAGAAGAAGAATGTAGTAAAGATAGCATGGTGGACAGATCATATAGAAAATGTAAACCTTTCACCTACTGCAGTCAGCCATACAGTTACACTAGCCATGTACACACAACTAACCCATTCACATGCATGATCAGTTTGTCTGAGTGGTGTATATGTCCTGAACTGGGAGAGGGGCTTATTTCCCTGTGGTTAAGAGGATTAGGCGGTATAAATCCCTTTGCCTGATCTTTATCTTCCCCACCATCTACTGTCGAGCAGATTCGGGACGCCTCCATACATAGTAGATGGTTGGATGGTCCTCCCAAAATCATCATATGATGCATCTTTAAACAGCCCCAGTTTGTTCTAGTAATTGCAGCAGAGAAAGTGCGCAGACATCAGCAAGCTATGATATACTCTTGTCCTAGGGGGAGACATTGGGACAGATTTATTAAGAGTGGTCTTTCACGTGCCAGTTTTAAATGATCTAACTTTTTAGACAACTTCGTCGTATTTCATAGATCATGTGATTCTGCAACAAAATGTAATGCATTTGGATAAAAATATGGCTGCTTTCTGTCTAAAAAAAAACCCCCTGCCACTAGGTGTCTCCTTTTTGACTGATTTACAGTTCACTTCCTGTTGTTAGGTAAGAGTCATCGTAGGTGCAAGATGGAACCACAGTAAGTAGAAGAGAGAGGTTCTGCTCTGCATTAAATGCAGAACGGAGGGGTTGATTCTCCTCACAGTCTGCACCCACACCTCCACATACTTCTCTGTGCACTGGACTAAATATTCTGCACATTTAAAGAGGACCTTTCACCGATTTGGGCACAGGCAGTTCTATATATTGCTGGAAAGCTGACAGTGCGCTGAATTCCGCGCACTGTCAGCTTTCCCGATCTGTGCCCCGGGTAAAGAGCTATCGGTCCCAGTACCGTAGCTCTTTACAGTCAGAAGGGCGTTTCTGACAGTCAGTCAGGTACATCCTTCTCCACAGCAGCACGTATAGCGCTGTACAGTGTGAGCGGGGAGGAATACCCCCTCCCCTCCTCATAATACTCGTCTATGATGGATGGTGGATGCTAGGATGGAGTGGGTATCCGCACGTATCTGCCCTATATTTGCATTTCAGTGTTCCTGGATCTCCTTTATGATGGTCACTTTAGTTCTTTTCATGTATTTGTTTGTTCTTGTACAGTCCTTAACACTAGCATAGAATAGATTCATTGATAGGGTAGTGCAATCAGGATTGGAAAAGATCGGATTCCGAAGAAAGAAGATATTTCTTCAAGCACTACTTTTCTCTGTATGATTCGTGCGGACACTGTGCGGAAAACACACAGACCCCATTATAGTCTATGGGGTCCGGGTGCTTTCATTGCTCACCGCTTTTTAATGCATTCGGTCCCCAAGCAGACTCTCCAAACAAAATAACGAACACAGATGTGAACCAGGCCTTAGTACATCTGCTATTGTGTAGTTCATGTTCACAGCCATGCCATTCAGAGAGCCCTAAATGAAGAATCTTGGGATTTATTTTAATTTACTTCAATTATTTTCTTCACCCATTCCGTTCCCTTGCTGCTGGAGTTTTGCCAATACAAGGAGAACTCTGTTTTTGTATGAAGCTTGGAATGGATATTTTTATCTTTACCGTACAGGGAACAATTTCAGATATTTATTAAAAAAAAAAATCCATGAATCTGTTCTTAATTATTTTCAGTTCGTGCAACTACATTTATTAAAGTCTAATTAGTTGTGTCTCTTGGTAATAAGGATAGTACTAGTGCGATGTGCAAACACTTCTACACAGTAAGATTTTATATCTTACCTATTGGATTATTATTAAAGATAAATTATTCAACGCTGGTCGATAAAATATGACGTCTCTTTTGAGAAATGATTATGGACGTGTATGGTTCTGGTAAATGCAACACTGCTGCTTCAGCCTTATGTCCGGATGGGGAATAATTGGACACTAGCAATTAAGCCAGAAGCTAATAAAATGAATTAGATAATGAAAGTTTTTCCAGCCTTTGGCCAAACATTGTCTTTTTTAACTACTGCTAATGGTTTAATTAATACTAGCGAGTTATTCGTTTCCTGGAAGTAAAATCATTTTTGTTTGCTATTACACAGCCACACACGGGGCCGCGGTTTTAGATTACATTTATTGATTATTGCTGGTTAAGTTGGTTCCGGGTCACAATTTTGCAGGTAACCCTGGCAAACCGCTGCCTTGCTAGCAGTTTATCCTACAAAATTAGCTGGCAGGGATGCCAAGAGTGCGACCCAAGGTGATCACTTAACCAACCACATTGGGAGCTACATTCTGAAAGGGGTTTCTCAGACGACTTAAACCCTTTATAGGGGATAAGCAAGCCACGTATGGTAGATTTTGATACAATCTATGGGCAGTTTATGTTTTTGAGTACAACCCCAGGTACTCTGGTGGGCCAAACCGATACTGTGGGCGGCTATCAAAGCCTCCATAGGAGTCATCACTTGCTTTGCCTTTCCAAGGTGGATGCCATTGTATGAACACCATCTTGGTTATCACCCAACTTTTCCAAGAAGCACTTATAGACAGAGGTGGTACATCCCTTGTCAGACCCCCAAAAGGTCACTTTGTCCCTTATGAGGAGACCAGCTAGGTCCCTGTTATGCACTGGAGGCTTCATGTTTAGTAGCCCCCTAGCTTCTGCACTGCGGCCCACAGTCCAATTTGAACCCAGAGGGTCCCAAAAAGGTCACTCTGACCTATATGAGGAGACCAGTGAGGTCTCAGATATGTATTGGGGGCTTCATGTTGCCCCTACAGCAAGACCTGGGGAGCACAGCACCCAATTATTAGTAGCCCATAGCTTCAGCACATTGGCTCCCAGCCCAATCTGGATTCAGAGCTCCCCCAAAATGTCAATTTGTCTTATACAAGGAGACCAGCACTTGTTACACAGTGGGGGCTTCACCTTAACCCTTTCAGAAAGGGGTAGGGAGTGCAGCCCCCAATATCTAGTGGTCCCTACATACTGCACTTTGGCCCCTGGACACTCTACTGATGAGTAGTAGAATGGTTAATAGACAATAATTATAGGAACCATTGTTATTACCCGGACACAATCCATAACCACCTACTGTAGTCTGAGAGTGATTCAGTCTTAAAAATAGATGATAAAGAGTTCTTGCCTTTTAGATAATAAGATGATATAACCAAGCGCTAACCATGAGGCATCTATGTAAAATCCAGCAGTTTACTCTGAGAGCTGAGATCTTGCAGGATGTCGTGGATGGGGATGTGTGGACCCACTGCATATATCATCCACAAATTCACGTGTTATCAAATGCAACTACCCCTATAGCCAGGGGCTACAGGACCTTGGCCATAAGCCAAATGATGTGTTTGTTTGTTTTGCTTTTTTTTTTTAACAAATCATACCTTTAACATAATATAGCTAGGTATACTTACTTAATGTGTGCTTCACCAACATTAGGAACACATCACCTCATTTCTCATAATGTACTATGCTATTGCCCAACAGTCAACAAATCTGCTGTTTTTTGGGTTGTTTTTTTCCATTTTTTTAACCTTATATTTGAATATTCAAATGAATCTTATTTTCCATATAGTAATATTAGGCGTATATCCACTTAGAGGTGTTTCATGGGCTAAACTCTTCCCTGGTATCTATGTAGTTAAGCTTCTAAATGTAATGCTGGCACCAATTACCATCTCTGGATTTTGCCTTCATTTGCATAGTATTACCCATAATTCCTATTACATTTAGCTAATCTCTTCCAAATTGAATCTCAGCTCAGCAGACATACTCTGAGCTATGGCCTTTGTGTAAGGTAAGGAGCGATGTGAGGAAAGGTCATGAAATCAGACCGCACAACCCTCCTACCTTAAGCCTACTTAACTCAGATTTTTAGTCATTAATGTTATCGCATAATTTTACCCATTTGCAAAAAAAAAAACCTAAGAGTTGATTCCATAAATATTGATACACAGCAGTTCTGACGCCGCAAATGTGTTATCGCTTCCCGTGCCAAAACTGCCTGCTACGAATTGCAGAGTATCCAATACATATAGCTTCAGGCTTTTAGAAAATTAGGAACCCGACACAGTATTTAGGAATTTCACCAAGACAAAGAAATATCTGTAATTTATACCCTTATCTTGGGTTTACATGTTTAGTACTATACGAACAGGCTTGGTGTCTGAGCTTGTTCAGAACTAGATATCTAGGAAATACAGGACACTTGACTAAACTGTACCCTAGGGATGTAACATTACCCTTCTCCAAATCCAAAACACAAGTGTTACCTGTCCATGTAGAATAGAATTAAAGGGGGTATCCCAACTTGGACGTCACAAGATATGCTATACACTACCAATAAGTATTTGGACACATGTAGTAGAATAGAAAAACAACATTTCTTCATATCCAAGAGTTGTTAGACCCCGGCAGATGCTTCCTTATGGATGGTATTGAGCGACACAATACTCCCGGATGCCTGGTGACACTCCTGGTGTATGTGAGCCATCGGTTGGGTGCGGTTTCTCTAGCCAGCACTCGTTGGTCTCTATCTCCCAGTTTCGGGGGTCTGCCGACTCGAGGGACATTCTGAAAATCACTGTTCACCTTCCACTTCGTAATCACATAGGCCACTGTCCATTTTGGGTAATTCAGTTTGCTTGCTATATCTCTTAAGGATCGACCATTTCTGTGGTACCCCGCAATTACTCCTTTCTAGAAATAGGACAACTCTGCACTTCGCGGCATCTTGTATGCGACTAATGCCAATACACTAATGCCAATGCAGTTTCCTTTGGCGTGACGTATATCATGACCACAGATATCTTCATTTGCATGGGTGTCCACATACTTATTGGTAGATAGTGAATAAGTATGATAGATGTGGTACCAAAACTATTCTTGAAAATGGAGGTCCTAAAGGTGAAACCTATCTAAAATTGTTGCATATAGTGTGACTATATCATAAGTGTCCCATACAGGAATATCCCTTTGACATACTGCTGGGCTCAGTGCAATGGACCCTCCCTCCTTACCTGTACAGTCATACAATAAGCACTTAACTTAAAGATGTGCTAATCTTCACATGGTACAAAGTATAATTCAGATGCTCCCAAGAAAAAAATACCACCAATACTGTCTCAAATGTCCCCTATGGTGTTTGCCACACATTCCCCAGTCATAGCCTCGGATGCCCCAACCTCCCCAGAGTACCAGCACTGATGCTCCTGGGCAGAACTTAATTTCTTTGTTATGTCTGATACTATGGAAGACTATGTGATTAAATAGGCCTTGGGCAGTCCAGTCCTATATATGGGTGTTGTTAGGTGGTAAGTTTGTGCTTAAGAAAGATTCTGTTTACCCCTATGTTAATACCAGTCATGAGTCTTGTCTTAGTTCCGCCATAACCAGTACTGATATGATAGGTCAATGGGTGACCCATTAAAAAATTATCAGATTTTCAGGTTTAGACAAGTCACTAAAAACTCTATAAGCCATAAATTGGGTCATCATCCCAATCTCCCATGCCTCAATTTACATTTATTTGGGATCCAATATATTGGACACGAAGAGTGCTGCTATAGTCCTATTATTTGTCAGTGCTGACGTTCAGATTTTTTTTTTTTTTGCTTTTTATTTGATTAAAGATGAATTATTTTTTGCATTAAGCAGCATTAACATCAAGTGACAATATCCCGCCTAGCTCTACAAGTCTGCTCTTACACTGAACACCGCCATTGCACATCTCAATGCTTTGTACATTGCCGTTAGGTGTCATATTGAAGCTATACCTACTTTATGTAGCAGCTGAAAATGATGCTAAAAATACTTGTTAATGCTTTTAGGAAAGATTAGAGGAGTCTTTATTCCTACAAAACAGTTGTTAAATTGTTCTGGCTCAGAGTTAAAGATGTAACTGAAGCAAGAATAAAGTCGGTGGCGCTTTACCGAGCCCGAGGGAGACCAACTGGGGTCAGAACTGCTGTTCACGAATACAAAGATTTATTAATGTGAACATACATTATAGTAGGATATGTAACTAAAGTGCTAACTTATAGTTTACAAGTAATCTGAGAAGCGCCCCGTAAAAGGGTCATCCAGTAAAAGAGTGACTATTAAAGTGACAGTGATTCAAAAGAGGAAAATACCGTATGATTCAGGTGACCCTAACCGATCTATCTGTAGGGTTGGGTTGATATGCTGGATTCTGCTGACAGACTCCCTTTAACTGCTGCCAGGACTCATAGAGAATGCTGGTGTGTCCTTCATTTCCCTGCCGACTTTCTACATGTGGGGGTCAGCAGTAGGGTTGAGTGATCAGGATCAGGAAAGATCGGATTCCAATCGGCAATCGAACAAATTTCACAATCGGGACCGGCTGGAAAATGATCAGAAATCGGATTTTGAAATCTCAAGATCGGCTCAACCCTAAAAGTGACTTTTCCCTTAGAGAAGCATTGACTATTGTTGAGCGATTGGGAAAGATCGGATCCCAATTGTCGATTGAGTAAATTTCATGATCCCGACCGGGATCGCCTGGAAAATGATCGGAAATCGGATTTTAAAATCAATCCTGAAATCTCAAGATCGGCTCAACCCTAGTCAGCAGACTTTTTCTAGTCCCAGCAGAAATTTAACAGCATGAGAATAGTGAATCAGATCATACAAAACTGTATAACCCTGACCTGACAGCACTATACTGATTTTTAAGCCAAGTATTCCCCCCTCTGTCATATGCTGTCCTCAGACTGAGTGCCATTGGGACATGACAGATCCATATTAATTATTCATCTTGCCTTCAAAGCAGCAAATTCGTTCTTTAGCCTTGTGAGAACACACACCTAGAATATAACTTTGAATAGTCCATCTTAGCCGGAGCTGTTGTCAAGGGCCTGGAGCAATGAATATATTTTCCTACCTAGTCTAAGTCCATAACCACAGCATATACTGTATGTATATATTACTAGGAAAGGCTCATTGTGTGTTGACAGGGTGACCCTATATTCTCATCCGTGTGATCGCTGGATATACCAGCCTGGACAGTATGCCGGTAGACGGACTACCACCAGTATAGTTATCTCTGTTGCCAGGAGTCCCTGCCTCCCGGTGACATATTGTCCCGTACCCATTATAGTATAGGACAGTATGTCATTGGGATGCAGAGACTCCAAATTATACTGCCAGGAGTCCCCCCCTGACGATCAAGTCGGTAAATATGGCAAACACACAGGTAAATCTCGGTTGTGTCGATGCAGGGTTACCCTATATTCACACAACAGTGAATATCCGCTGGTTTTTTAATAGGTGTCACACGGCTGCATTAATTTAATCTGCGAATGGGGACTATTCACATGACACATATGTTGACAGTCCATTGTCACGGAACATCAAAATATAGGTCACGCTCTACTTTTATCCATTTTAGCAGTTTTCTCCATACATTGCAATGTATGAGGGATCAATAAAACCAGGCGCCCCTTGGGTGCAAAGCAACCATGTTGCACTATGGTCAAGTGAAATTAGGCCTAGTCAACTATTACAAAGAAGGACCAAAACAGAGTCAATATTTCAGAAATAAACCCCTATGTATAGATTTTCTGAGCACAAGTGGTATGCTCATATGGGCTCCTCAGCCCCAGTGCAACATCCGTCATTGGGTCCCTACCTACCTTGTGCTATTTATATATTTTAGGTGGAAGGGGGTTCTATGTGGCCTCCACAGGGTCTAGGGCCATACAGAGACTGCTATCACTGCACCCCCTATAGTTACGTCCGAGTCTAATTTATAGTAGCCCGCTCTTAACCAAGTGCCAATGATGGTGTAAAATTGGCACAAACCTGGTAAATCTATGGCAAACCTTGTTGCAAGTGGTGTTATAAAAAGTCACAAACCCCAGTTTGCAACTTTTTTAAGCCAGAAAACTGAAGTAAGAGGATAATAACCCCCCTCAGTGTCCTTCACTGACCATCTAAAAAGTTGGGTACAATTGCTTCCAGTAAACCCATTCATGAAGTGCTGGAAAGAGGTCAGAATATGGTGTCATGCTACTTACTCCTCAAGGTTTCTTTATACGATGAAGAAGTCACGAGGACAAGAAAATACTTAAATACTTGCAGAATGGCCAATAAGGCTCTTGGAGAAAAATGGAGCCATGATAGGGGATTATTAGCCGGTAGGATTGTATGTGAGTTATCGTATGAGTAGGCCGGATATGAAGCCTGTGGCTCATCATAGTTATAAGCAACATAATCCTAGAGGTGTGAAACTGCTGGGCAACCTAATATCTGTCTAATGGGCTGGAAACTATTTAGCTATTTCCCTTATTCCTGTTTGTGCCCTGCACAATGACATGTACAATTACACCATTTAGTTATATCTGCTTGTAGCTATGCATTATCTGGGAAGATAGCATCATAGAAACATGGACATAATACTGCAATTCCTTTACTGTGTGTGAATGTGCCTACTCTATAACATGGGCCATTGTACACACAAGGAGCACACCCTACAAGGAATATACCATATAGATCTGTGCACCCTTACCTTAGCAAATTTGGTTAAAGGGATTCTCCAAGTATAGGCCAAAAAATAAAAACTAAATATATTGTCAGGGCCTTACTACCTACATGAATCCTCTTAGTAAGATGCAGGAGTTTGTTTCGCTCCAGGGGTAGGATTGTGAAAGAAAAATGGCTCTTCTGTATGTAAAACCTGTTCTGAATGTTTCCTTACAGCAGGAGGTACCTGACATTTTTTGGCCTTTTTCCTTTAAAGACTCCAAATGCTGTAGAAACCAATTGAATACGTTACTGTGCCATGTAATAACACCAACCCTGACAGTCTGGAATCCACAACACAACCACTGGCTAGCTACACATAGATGCATATAGGATAGACATCTTGTGATATAGAATATTGGGAAATCATGTTATTGTGAAAAGCTGGTCATCTTCTAGTCACATGTATGTCGGACGTATCAAATCAAAGGGAAGCAAGGAAGAATACACAGGTAGATATATACACAAGATAGATAGATAGATAGATAGATAGATAGATAGATAGATAGATGGATAGATGGATAGATGGATAGATGGATAGATGGATAGATAAGATATATAGATGGATAGATAGATAGATAGATAGATAGATAGATAGATAGATAGATAGATAGATAGATAGATAGATAGATAGATAGATATAGGAGATAGATAGATATAGGAGATAGATAGATAGATAGATAGATAGATAGATAGATAGATAGATAGATAGATAGAGGAGATAGATAGGAGATAGACAGATATAGGAGATAGATAGGAGATAGATAGATAGATAGATAGATAGATAGATAGATAGATAGATAGATAGAAAATACACGATGGAGATGCAACTGTCCTTACTACCGCCAATGTGTAGACTCAACCTTAAAAGTATAATGGTATTTCAGACTTATCTTACACTATATTCACCTCTACATCAGAAAGTCTATCTGAGGACCAGTAGAATGGAAAAACGGACTTGTGGACACACATGGAGCCCAAGAGACGCCACTGATTATAATGAGGTTCATCGGGTGTCCTTTTATTTTCACTGAATTTGCATTTTTTCGTTCAGTGATTTCTGACAGATCTGTGCCAAATGGACATCCAGTGGAAATGTTGACGTAACTTGGTATAACATGTACAGTGAATGTCTCGTCTTCAAAGATGGCGTCCGTCCAGGGACTATGTGGGTCTCTGCTGTTTTACACAAAGGGAACTGCAAGCAATGCCTATGCCTGTAGAAAACTTCTATCATGGACAATTAACCTTTTCCATGCTGTGGTCAGATGTGACCATGGCCTCTGAGAGGTGACTCTCACTTTCTTCACCGTTTCTGGCACCTGAACAGCTCCCCTGCGGCGAGATTGAGGGAATTGTTCAGTTACCATGGCAGCTGGAAGCCCGAACGCTCCCCGGCCTGCTAGTATTGAGCCGCCCTGCTTCAGGCTACAAATTACATTCATATCTGGTTGTGCTCTTTATGTGTGGATTAAATAAACAAGCAAGCGACGGAGAAATGGGCATGCAACATGTAGCTGTGGCTTTAAGTGTCTTACAAGATTTTGATGCAGCAATGTGAGTCACAGTAATATAATTGTCAGTGTAATGTCTGCACTGCGCCCGCACAGCTTCTTCTCCTACAAGCAGAGTGACTCAGGAGCGGCTGCTCATTTAGACTGAACTTCAGTGTAGACAGCGCTCAGAAATCACAATGTGTGACCTGATACAATGACTTGGAAGCAAAATTCCTTGTGGGAATGGAATTTAGAAGTTTCTTTGTTCTTCAAGTGACTTTGTTTACACGAGGGCCATTTTAGGTTCAGGTTCCTGAATTAGTTTATCTGCTCCATCTCTAATTTTTAGATTGCAACCTACTCATAGCTTCTATAGCCTCTTGTTTCTCCAAGACTTCTCCCGTGCTGCACTTCCTCTTTTGCATGCTTTGCCTCTTACACTAGCTCTTAGCATTTGGAGGTATTAGTATGCATGCAAAATGTAGGGATTTTTCTCTTAAATAAGAGTCAGGGGGTCTCTCTTAAACTGACTACATACCTAGAAGAAAAGTTGCCAAAGCTGTTGATTTTGGTGTGGTTGGCAGACCATCTTATATGCCTGGAGATATCCAGTTATCTGCCATAGGAGGGGGATAAAGATCAGGCTGTTGGATATCAATATTTTTGCTCCTGGGGAGAAAAGAGTTAACCAGCTGCTCTTCCAATTGACAACACATGCATGCCAATAAAGTTACTAGTCCATATCTCCCTCGCTTACTTGCCTTGCTTGTATACCCAGCAAGTTACAGACTTGGACCATTGGGGCTCATAATCTATATTCACTATCAGCATGGTTCATGGTAAGTATAGTACAACTGGACAAAATGCACAGCCTGTACATCTATAGTTAGGCAGCATGGCTCCCATTATACTATTTGCAAGCTCCTATGGGGAGGGGAATCTCAATAATGTAATCTAATATGGGTGTATTTATTATTTAAGGACACCAGTTGATAGCCCTTCAGGAAACAGCAGATAACTTTCTTCTTCTATCAATGATCTAGCTAGTATCCAACCACTGCTCTAAGACCAGGAAATAAACATCCCATATCAATTAACCATTAACCCCGCCAGTGTAGATTAGGCTAGACTACAGTAGAACGTACAGCAGAATATAGTATAGAATTACTGACTGTAGCTAGAATGAAATTGGAACCTGGTTACATTGTACATTGCTTAAAGTGCAAAAAAAAAAGCAGTGACATAGCACTAGTGGCTGCAAAAGTCCAGCTGCATTATGGCCTTTATAAATGGGGGAAAGGCACAGCCTCCTAGACTCTGTAAGGAAACAGCATTACAATAAGTGGAGGATGCAGAGGATTATGCAGACGGCAGAGCCCCACTTCCTACAGTACATGGGACGGATAGCAGAGCCCCGCTTCCTACAGTATATGGGTCTGGATGGCAGAGTCCCGCTTCATACAGTATATGGGTCTGGATAGCAGAGCCCCGCTTCATACAGTATATGGGTCTGGATAGCAGAGCTTCGCTTCATACAGTATATGGGTCCGGATAGCAGAGCCTCGCTTCATACAGTATATGGGTCTGGATAGCAGAGTCCCGCTTCCTACTGTATATGGGTCCAGACGGCAGAGCCCTGCTTCATACAGTATATGGGTCCGAACATCAGAGCCCCGCTTCATACAGTATATGGGTCTGGATAGCAGAGCTCCGCTTCATACTGTATATGGGTCCAAACATCAGAGTCCCACTTCATACAGTATATGGGTCTGGATATCAGAGTCCCGCTTCATACAGTATATGGGTCTGGACGGCAGAGTCCCACTTCCTACAGTATATGGGACGGATAGCAGAGCCCCGCTTCCGATAGTATATGGGTCTGGACGGCAGAGCCCCACTTCATACAATATATGGGTCTGGATAGCAGAGCCCCGCTTCATACTGTATATGGGTCCGGATGGCAGAGCTCCGCTTCATACAGTATATGGGTCTGGATAGCAGAGACCCGTTTCCCACAGTATATGGGTCCGGACAGCAGAGCCCCGCTTCCTACAGTTTATGCGTCTAGATAGCAGAGCCCCGCTTCCTATAGTATATGGGTCCCGATGGCAAAGCCACACGTCCTACAGTATATGGGTCCGGACAATACTCTCGTCTGGGAGAAAGTCAGTCTTTAGTGCACTTGAAGCACATGGCTTTTGTACCAGGAAGATTAGGATGAACAGTCCTTGCTGCCTACTACAAAGGTGATGGTTGAAGCTGTACTGTATTACAAAGAAAAGATGTCCATGGGAATTATAGGATAAGAGCTGGCAAAGATGTGCCTACGAGTGTCCATATAACGGATGAATGTTCTGGCTCGAAAATGATTCTGCTGACTCAAACTCATAAACAAATTTCAATGCGGCAACGGAGTGGTCAAAGATAGTGAATGAACACTCCTAGCAAGTCCTGCTCCCAACCGCTACCTGCTGGGTCAACCCATATAATAGGCCTTCAGACAATTTGTAGCATCTGGAATGAGCTATAGAGAAAAAAGAATAGTCTAATGGCCAAAAAGACACAGAAATCAATAACTTCTTATGTTTTACTGCCACAAAAAGCTAAAAAGCAAATCAATTTAGCTGAAGATTTAGGTGATGAGTATTTTAAGGGTGAACTCTACCCTCTAGCAAGATTCATTCTGCATTCATTATGCTACGTTTGTGCTGACCACACAATAGAAATACTCTGCATATAACTGATGTTTCCCCTAAAATAAAAATCTGTCAAGTTTTCTAAAAATGCTGCTGAGCCGTGTCTTCTGTATATTTGTTTCTGGGACATCTGGGTCACTGCGGGTTCACACTAGCATATGGGTTTCTGTTCTTCGGGTCCGTTTAAAAAGAGACTATAATGGGGTCTGCCAGGTTTCCACATGAAATCGGAAGAGAGTATTTGCAGGATCTGGTGACAGTGGCGTAACTAAAGTCTTGTGTGCCCAGTGCAATCTTTTGTTTGGGGCCCCCTACCTCATCCCTACAGTGAATTCTTGATAGTGATGGTTATGGGTGCTAAGGAGTTTAATCCACCTTAGTGTGGTTAGGAGAATCTGTGGGTCTCCTTGGCTTATGGGCCAGATGGAAGTTGCAATCTCAATACTGATTCCAGTGCTTATGGGCCCCCTAAGGCTCCTGGGCCCTGGTGCGACTACATTCCCGCACGTTATGCCCCTGTAGCGTGGGGAATTTAACAAAGGTATTGCCCCAGTAAAAAGTCATACGTTTTGCCACACACCATTTTTGCACAAAATATTGTAATTCTGGGGCCTTTTACTCTTTAGTGAGCTAGGTTTATTGGAAGGGAGTAGGGTCTCTGCAACCTTGCAAATCCCTCCAAATCTACAGCAGCCTTAAAGGGAGTCTGTCAGCAGTAAACTCATTATAGAACCAGTCACAGTGCATTGTAAGGGTCATTATACTGTGCACCAACCTTCCCTTATTCAGTCTAATAGATGTACCAGTATTTCAAATATATTTTGGGCTAAAGTGCAGAGCCGCCAAGGGCTTGTCTCCAAAACACCAAGTACTTGTGCGGGAATTAATTAATTTAAGTCATAGCTGTAGGGTAGGAAGAGGCTGTCAATCAAGTCTACAGGGCTGGCGACTCAATCCTGGAGGTGAAGCCCTTGGAGGCTCTGGCACGCCCACTGCATGCGAGCCTCATTTACATATTTCTAAAAACGGTTATCTAAAGGCATAATAGTGCTCATCACAATGTCCAATACAGTGCACAGTGGCTGGTTTAATATTAAAATTCCCGGAGAGAGGCCCCCTTTAATAAATTCCCCTCTATAGTTCTATATTATGTTATGCGGGCGCCATGTATAAGAGCTGTTACAGCATTTAATGGGCAGCTCACGTTTTTTAGTAGATTTATTTGGAATATGCCAGTAATAACTCTATATACCTATGTATGAAACACAGTAAAGGCCCCGTGTACTAGAATGGGAGCGCTATTACGGCTGCGTAATAGTAATGCACAATCCTTATCAAGGTGTTATATCTTATCTGCTGTGGAGTCCTTGAGGTTAGGCACAAATGAGGGATAATTGATTTAGCTGCTGTATCCATAATTCTGCTCATCTCGTCGCTACTTCTACTTCCCTTGACATCTTTATACAACAATTGGTTGCAGCAGGGGACGCAGTCTATTGGCACTTCAGTAATTTATGGCCGAGACGCGATGATCTAATGAATACGTCCGGTTATAGCTTAGCCTGTGTGAGCACAACCTGCAGATTTTGTAAACAGCACTAAATGATGACAGATAGCTATTTATTGTGCCTATAGTTTCAGGAGCGGTATACAGCTCCATCCAATGTAACATTGGTCATGCCTCCACATAGACTACACTAAAGGTATACACCATACAGGCTGTCCCATTTTATGTAGAACTCTATCTCAGGTTGGGGTCAATGCATTTCACTTGTGCTGCAGTAATAGAAAACAACTCTTCTATTTTGTGCGGGTTGGTGAGAGGTGCAAACAGGAAGTGCCTGGTTTACCATAAGACTTTACTCAGTGTTATCTGTTTGTTTACATAGAGAGATAACAGACTTCATCAGCAAACTGCAATTAGCTGAACTGATTGTCCTGCCAACACTGAGACAGTGACGTCACTTGTCCTATCTTACAGGTCCGTGGTTATAGCAAAAGGGAAGAATAAGTTCACACAGCAGGCAAACAAAGCAGCATTTCTAAAGCAATATATTTAGGAAACGTCTTCACTTTACAGAAGCTACCAATATAGATAGGATCATTAAGATGGGACAACCCCTTTAAGGGCCAAATCTCAGTGTGCCCCCCGGTTGCCTTTGAATGAAAACTATTGCCTGTACCCCCTGAGGGATACAAAAGAAAAATCTGGTTTGGACAAAAAAAAGGACCTGCAAATAATAATAAAGAATGTTATTTTACATTGTACATAGGATAGGTGATAAGTGTCTGATCCTTGGCAAGGGGGCCCATCAACAGTGAAACAAGAACCCCTTTATTGAATTGAGTGATGGGTGGGCACATGGGCCGCTACTCCATTTAGTCTTGATTGGACAATTACCACTTTATCCTATGGATAGGTAATAAGTTGTGATTATAGAACAACCCCTCATATTGTAATCACGAAACATAAGGAGTTTTATAAAGACATATTTGTCTGTGTCCAAGACATCAGCCATAACCCATCCTATCTTCCCATAGTCCTGACAAATGGCTGCAGTTTGGGCCATCCATTACTCTTCTGCCTGCACTTGGAAACCATCAATGTTAAGGCTTCCTCAAGTATAAGCTCCATCTCACAATTGTCTACTATAGAACGGAAGGGATGAGGACAACTCCAATAACCTGGGCAAGACGACTACAAGGCTTATTGATACAAAATTATGCAGACTGAAAGAATCCATGTCATGTGATAGGTAGACGCACAAAATTTTCAATAAAAACATCTTAATATCGAAAGTACTGTTACACATTGTAAAATTATGTAAATATTGCATAACCATGTACATCTGGGCACTGCCTCCTGCGATTCTGTATTTCTATCCATGCATACTTTGACAGACATTAGCCTTTTGATAACATGGATTTCCATTGTATATCTCCATTGTTACATAAAGCGGATGTTTCTGTAGGTCTCCAGTCAAACCAGCAGGTTGTCACTAAGCCATCACAAGAGAAAAACAAAGGAACGCATACGAAAGAAAAGGCCATGTCAAGTAGCGGAGGCCAAAAAAGAGGAACGAGGGAAAGATTGAGTAAGAAAGCATAATAATAGGTAACAGACGGTTATACATCACGTATAGAACACAAACAAGATAGGCCGGGGTGAGAGACGCAACGGTGAGAGGTGAGAGACAGAGAAAAATAGGTGTGACAAGGAACAATAAATAACAACCCCCATGTGGGTCTCAGAGCCAAGGTGGTATCTGTCTTTGTGGCAGGTAGGCAACTGCTTGCTATTAAGAAAGATATATGGTATACAACGTGATACTCTATACGCCTCACCGCTTTATAATAGTTAGTATTATAACATCTTATATGATAGTGGGGGCTAATATAAGAGAATGGTCAACTGACTTACAGAATTTATGGGAAGCCCTGTATATTAAGCCGATCATATACATTAAACTGCCAATCAACTCCCCCAATGGGAGATGCCGGGATAAAGAAGGGTCAGACATGATGGATTTATTTCAGCCAAAAGCTATCCCAAGTGTATGGCCAGCTTTAAAGAAATGGGTCATCGATTCAATGATGCCAAATATGAGTAGGCAAGGAATATTTTAGCCCTAATATGAGGCATTCGGCAACTGTCTTAGAGGAGTTTTTCCTTCTTCTGGATCAACGGAATAGAACTTTAGGTTGCACTTGGTGTATTTTTTAACCTTATCTATATTAGTACTGTAATACAAGATGAAATAATTTTTTGTGGGGCTTTGTACGTAGACAATAGCAATCCAGAACAGCTTCTCCAATCTTTACCGACTGCTAGTGTTGGATATCATTAACACTTGCCTACTGCGTTCTTCCCACAGTGAATATATTCGCTAAGACACTTGTGCTTGTGTTAAAATTGCCACTAAGAGGTGCTAACTGCAGACTCAAGATAACGGATGTAAATTATAGCTGGATACAAAGATCATTGGGTTCAGGGGACATAACCCCGTATTGGACAAAGTAGAGAGGAAATTGCATTATATCTGCCCACTAGTGCAACAGATAACTTTCCATATTTGTCTCCGGTTATGTACTCTGTAGCTAGAGGAGGACTTCCAAAAACATGATATTTGGTGTGTCCTTCAATAGACCTCATTTTATCCCATCTCATTTTGTTATGAAGTTGAATACAATCCTTTGTTTCCTATAAAGAGCCATATTGGGTTGGGCAGAAGCTGACTGTTTTGTTCCTCAATGGGACTACTACCAGACAGTCCAGAAACATGTCTGCTCCTATCATTGCTTCTCCAGTTCTGGGAACCACCAAAAAAACGTTTTCCTACATGTCAATGAATTATGGCAGCAGCTCTTCTATTTCATTGTGTGTGTGAATTGTGTCTATCTTCTTTTTCCTGACGACAGATTCTTCTTCTCTACTTGTCAAAAATTGTCAAAAAGAATGGTATAGATCAAATCAGAGACGGCATAAACATCATGGCGTCTTTTATCGGGTGGACATTGATGTAAGTTCAGATATTGAGTCACATAATATCCTCTCTAGTAATGTCAGCTCTGGAGCAGAAGAGTCATTGAGAGATAACCACATGTCTACTATGAGTGTCGCTGTGTTAACTTAGGGCAGAAGATGGACAACAAGAAGACCAAGTCAACCAAAGTGGTGTGGTGGCAAAACTGAGAACCAAACACCGGAAACTATTATTCGTGGACATTTTTTCTTACGTTGTCCTGTCCTCCTGAATAAGAGGCGATACTGTCTCCCTTGCCAAAGGGGTGTGTCCCTACACAATATTGGACAGTGTCAAACCTTGTAACCTCCAACTGGTAACGCCCCGTTGTCAATGTCTTCATAAATATCTAGAGAGGGACAGTTCTAAGTAAATATTCTCTAGAATTCTTATTTCATGGATGATACAAGTATCGGTATGTACTAAAACAGACAGGAGAGGCGGCGGATCTTCTCTAAATATCACAGCTTATTGTTTATTGTACCCAACGTCTCCAATTTTATTTTTTGCTGCCCTTGAGCTACATGTGCCTCAACAATGGTACTTTGTTGACCATGACGGGCTCAGAAACGTTCTAGCTTGACCATCCATCACATGGCTGCCATAAACTTGACTGGGCATGTAATTCTAGCGGTACTTTAGTGACATGACCGTACTGGTCAAATGACCATAATAATCACATACCGCAAGTGTAGGCGGTGATATAATTTTTTTTATGCGCACAAGTTAACCGTAATAAGGAACATCTCAATTGCCCCAATAACGTTTTAAAACAATTGCTGTGTATTTCATGGTTAGTTCATTATTGTGGACAGATCTTCATTAATATTACATTATTAATATTGTATAAGTGACCAGATTCATCATAAACATTCGGTCTCATAACTGCGAGGAGGAATGAACTACACGTACCTGACCAGCATATTAATTCACTGTATGTTACCGCTATATCACCACCATGAGCTCATACACCATGCAGGTATCATCGTACGTAATATTACTATATGCCCTTATGACTGGGCAGGCTACCAGCAATGGAGTCAAACTACAAAGACAATATTCAATGCCTATGAATATATGCAATATAAAAATGTAAAATAAGAATATGAAGGATTACAACTGTACTATAATGCATACCTAGGCACTATAAGCACCAGCACCATCCAATACAACCTCCATATACCTGACATATCAGATCAGCAAATACAAACCATTAGGTCAGGAGTCGACATCGACTCTATCAAGTAAGCCTTACTAGCCAGAGCAATGGGCATATATTGGCAATATAGGCCTAGTTGGAGCTGCTGATTCAGCAACCAGGTCTATCTGCACCTTTACTAGTCCTGCAATACACAGATGATGCAGCGAAAAAAAAAAATCCACGAAAAAATCTCTAACAATGGTGACGGAGCAGCTGTCAATTACATCTGGATACGGTAGCGTTTAACCCCATGACTGCTGACAGCACCCAGCTGCAGCTCGCTGTAGGAAGGGTTAACAGACTGCACACACATGCAAGGGTTACGACAATGCAGAATAGTAAATGAGACGTACTAACACTAACCCCTTACTGTATTTCCCATGTTAATGCACATGGCTGCGGTATAAACAGGCGTTCGATTTTTACAAGGCATCTAAAAGGCCTTAAAGGTGCAAAGCGGCTAATAGCAAATTCTCCCAGTAATAAGTTACCGTAGAGGTGGCGGCATGGACAACAACAAGCTACAAAGACGGTATAAATACCTCTTTATCCGGATGGTGAAGCAGGACTGAGAGGCAGGAACAAAAGGATGAATCAGGCAGGAACTGGAGAAATAAAACAGAAGGGGACAAGAGGACGAGATGTTAGATTTTGGGGTTTTTTTTCCTTTTTTTCGTACAAAGCACTGGGAAGATGCAGCCCCTGTGCAAAGCGAAGCTCTGTAGACAGCAATGATGTGGATTTAACACACCTTCTGTTCCCTGGCACTGCAGCATAATGCTCTTTGTTTTAATTCAGCTGATGCTTAGGAAGAAGGTACTGGGTGAACTGGTTAATAGCCTCATGTGCAATACAGAGGCTACGATACACTTTATTCACTCCCTCCCTTCCTCTCCACCAGCGCCGTGCCCAGGACTGTGTCAGCCACCAGCCTGTCTCTATGAAGCCTGCAGTGGTACTGAAGAGAGGGGGTGAGGGAGGGCGGAAAAGAGGAGGGGGCTGGGGAGAAAAGGAGAAGCAGCGGAGGAAAGAGAGGAGAAAAACGTATATTGGCGAAGAGGAGGAGGGACGTAAGAACAAGAGAGAGAAAGGAGTGAATGATGGGTAAATGAGCAGGTGCTAAGATGGAAGAGAATGATGATGGAAACAAAGAATAGGAAATACATAAAAAAAAAACAAGGTGGCAAGATGATAATAAAAAAGACAGTCAGGGGATTAAAGGTTAATCGACGGCGAGCGGATAAAATGATGACGGAAATCTAGTGATACAAAGAAGCTCGCCTCTAGATCTGGAATGTTCTAGAAGGAAGAGCAGACAAGAGGCGCGTCATCGCTCACTTTCACTGTGAAGCGGCCCCGGTGTCTACATAGAGCGGCTTGTCACAAGATTCCAGCGTCAACTACCTGACAGGCATTTTAATTGCATCAAGCCAGTCATGTCTCCGGAGCAAGACGTCTTGGTGCCCTCTCTTCCGAAACAAAGTCATAAGACAAAGGGTTCTATATACCACATAACTAAGCTGCAATAGCAAGCCGTGCGGTCTATTACTATTAGCGTTTCATATAATTTCCGAATAGCCATGGGCTGGATAGGAGTCAATGGCCCTAAAGACCACTCACCGTTATAGGGTTGTGACACTGATGGAAAGTTGGCTAACACTTTTATGGTACCAATTGCTGTAGGCATCCAATCCTTGGCAGTAACACGTCTTACCGCAGGGGTGGACACATTTCTGCTGACTTTAGGGGCTAGTTAGACTACCATAGGATCAGTAAGATTTTATTAATTTGCAAGATATTAAGAATTCCCATAGACATTCAATGGAATAAAATCACAACTGCAGAGACTTTTGTAGGTGCATAGTATATATTACTATGGAAATGGAGCAATGCTTTAAATTACAACTTGTCTAGTCCTCATCAATAGTAATAGGAACCGTAGCTTAGAGGTGGAGCTGTAGTGCTTAGGCCCACCACCCAACGTCCTATACTATATGAACAAACCTCGTAATCAGGTATTACATTCAGTTCCATTGCCATGGGTGTATAATATCCAGCACCTAGCCTTGCAATATTGGTGAAAGAATGGGTCGTTCTACAGAGCTCACTGAATTCCAGCATGGTACTGTAATAGGATGCTGCTGTTGTAACAAGTCACTCGTCCCTACTAGATATTCCACCATCAACTCTGATTGACCTTGTTGAAAAATGGAGGTATTAGGAACCAGAGCAACTCGATGTCTCAGCCACGAACAGGGTTGCCAAGTTCTGAGGCACATCGTACATAGAAGTCACCAACGCTCTGGTGCCTCCATAACTGCAGAATTCCAAACCTCCTCTGGCATTAACATCAGCACAAACACTGTGCAGCGAGAGCTTCATGGTATGGGTTTCCATGGTCGAACAGCTGCATGAAAGCCTTAGATTACTGAACACAATGCCAAGCGTTGGATGGAGTGGTGTAAAGCACACCACTAGACTCTGGAGAAGTAGAAATGTGTAATGTGTAAACCATACTTCTCCATCTGGCTGGCTGATGGTAGAGGAAGGATTGTGTTATGGGGTTATTTTCAGGGGTTGACTTAGAACCAATTGTCCAAAATGTCTTGTTATGCTGAAACCTTTTACTGAAACAAAGGGGCCTAACTTTGTGGGACACTTTGGGGAAGACTCTTTTCTGTTCCACCATGACTTTGCCCCAGTGCACAAAGCAGATCTTCTACTCAAAGTCCATTAAAGAGGACCTTTCACTATTTGGGGCACATGCGGTTTAATATAGCGCTAGAAAGCAGACAGTGCGCTGAATTCAGCACACTATTGGCTCTCCCATTCTGTGCCCCCAGTGAAGAGCTATCGGTGCCGGTACCGTAGCTCTTCACTGTCAGAAGGGAGTTTCTGACAGTCAGTCAGGAATGCCCTTCCTCACAGCAGCGTCTTTAGCGGTGTACTGTGTTAATGGGCGTTGCTTACCGCCCAGCAATGACGCAGAGCTCTGGACTATGGATGAGTATTAACAGGAGGGGAGGGGGCGTTCCTCACCGCTCTCACAGTACAGCGAAATAGGCACTACTGTGAGGAAAGGCATTCCTGACTGACTGTCAGAAACGCCCTTCTGACGGTGAAGAACTATGGTACCAGCACCGATAGCTCTTCACAGGGGGCACAGAAAGGGAAAGCCGATAGTGCACTGAATTCAGTGCACTGTCAGCTTTCTAGCGGTGTATTAAACCCAACACATGTGCCCCAAATGGTGAAAGGTCCTCTTTAAATTGCCAAAAACAGTTGCATTAAAACCAGCTCCACCTAAAGATGACTCCGCATGCTGTTACACATCCACCACTATCTATAATGTTTGGCAACATAGTTATGCTATAGACAAACTTTGGCTTTCTCAAAATGTTTCATGCCCTGCAATTGGACAACATATTGGGATAAAATTTTACAATTTATGTAAAGTTGCGCAAAATGTTAAAAGGGTGTTCCCCTTCTTTTTTTTTGATCCCTAGGGAGGCTTACAACATCAAACACTATGCATTCACCTCTCTTTTCACCTGGGATCCAGCAGAGAGTGTTAGTTTAGGTCCCCAGTCTTCATGGAACACCCATTTAACCCAAGCTTGTCTAGCCATTGTTATAGCTGATACATACCATTCATCTGCATTTATCTTAATATCCCACCTATCTCACCCAACTTCCCAGGGGCACAACTTGAGGGGGTGCATAGGGTGTCAGGAGCCTTAGGGGGCCCATAACCACTAGCATAACTTAAAGGGTTCATAATGTTCTTATCTTCCACTGGCTCCATAACCCTGGGGGTCCATAGATCACCGTTCTGAATCTCTTTGATGGCTGGAAGTTTGGGCATTACAAATGTATTACCTCTGTTCTATGGTCAAACCTATTTCCATTAATAATTTTATTAAAAATTCATGGATTTGCCACCCCAACCTATCTTGGACTCAAGACTGACATTGCATCATACAACGCTTTATTGGCTTATCATTGCTTATAACTTATGCTCCTTCCAATCAGAAAACAAAAACATCTTATTTCCAGGGTCTAGGCCTAAAGTTGGCCTGATCATGTAATAAAGTTTGCATTACTATTTAACAGCCTGGACCACCAGTTTTATGGAGTTTTGGGCTAGTTTAGTAGAATTCTGCTGAGCAGACTTACAGTCAAGTCTCCTTTTTATGGAACCTCAGTCTGCCAATGCACTCCAGGCATCTCTGGGAGCGGAAGGTTTAGTTTTTAACTGTGCACAGCCTGCCATCTGTGAACAAGGAGCTAATGTCCTCTGTGTAATGAGGGAAAACACTGCAGAGAAATGAACCTGTCGCAGCAGAAGTACAGCACGCAGTTTGGAAAGTGTAGGACAAGGAAAACGAGGTAGAATACTTTTAGGGATCACACCTTTAAGATAACCCTGATGGCAACATGTAACCAAAGCAAGTAAGTAGTAACTAGAGATGAACGAGTAGTATTCGATTGAGTAGGTATTCGATCGAATACTACGGTATTCGAAATACTCGTACTCGATCGAGTACCACTCGCTATTCGAATGGAAAAGTTCGATGCAGAACCAGCATTGATTGGCCGAATGCTATACAGTCGGCCAATCAATGCTGGTTCTTCTCCTACCTTTAGAAGTCTTCTCCGTGCAGCTTCCCCACTGCGTCTTCAGGCTCTGAATTCACTCTGCCAGGCATCAGGCCTGGGCAGAGCCGACTGCGCATGTCCTCTTGTAGTGCGGGCATGCACAGTCGGCTCTGCCCAGGCCCGATGCCTGGCAGAGTGAATTCAGAGCCGGAATACGCCGCGGGGACGCTGCACGGAGAAGACTGCTCAGAGGATCCAGCCCGACCCTCACTCGTGGACTTGGTAAGTATAATTTGATCGAATGTTGCCTACCCCTGAAACGAGCATTTTCCCCCCATAGACTATAAAAGGGTTCAATATTCGATTCGAGTAGTCGAATATTGAGGGGCTACTCGAAACGAATATCGAACCTCGAACATTTTACTGTTCACTCATCTCTAGTAGTAACGCTATTCATTATTGGTTGTTGGAACAACTTCTATTCAAAAGCACAGCAATATCAAGATAGAAATTACCCATATTATTTTATGCTTTATACCATGTCTCCCAACTATTCCAGATTCAGTGGGGCCGTCCCATGGTCCTGGGCGACATCTTGTCCTATCTGTATTTGTTTGCATTTCACTGTAACGGGTTACAAGGAGGCATTTTACTTTATACGGGCCATAAGGAAGAAGTTTTATATTGTAACAGCCTCAAGGGGGCCTTTTACTATGTGGGGACACCAAGGAGGTCATTATATTATATGGGGGCTACTGGAGAAAAATTATACTATGTACGGTCCCTAAGGAGAATTATAGTGTGTGTGGCACTAAATGGAACATTATACTGTGTGGGGGCCATAGGGGGCACTCTAGTGTGAAGGGTATTATGAAGGCATTTAGACAGTGTGGAGGCACTAAGGGGACATTTTACTATATACTGTGCGGGGCACTAAAGGGGGCAGTATATTATGAGGGGACACTTAGGGGATTTTATATTGTGTTGGAGAATTAAGGGGATGTTATATTTTGTGGGTTACTAAGGGGGCGCTATACTGCATGTTTCATTACTTCATCACTGCATGTTAAGCAAAAGAGATTATTATTGTACACAACCATACTTGGGTGGGTTTGGGTGCAGACAAAGGGGGCATGGGTGGGACTGGAAGGTATGGTTTATTTGCTCTAGTACTAATGTTGTCCATTCTTCTGTCCTACAATAATGATACAGATATTTTCCCAATCATTGAGGTGTAGAATATTGCACCAACATAGCATACTACTGGTATATAATTGTACCATATGCCCCTACTCCCTTTGACTATGGTTCCCTAGATCCCTTTGGGGTACTGGGTGGGGTAGGGGACTGGTCATGAAGCACAGTAAACCAACGTTGTTACCTGGGTCTCATCTGCAGTATCTTAGCAAAATCTACGAAAGAAGTAGTGTAGACCCTCACTTGTCACCTGTCTATATATACAAAGAACTGCACAACAT
The DNA here is from genome assembly GCF_031893055.1 of Leptodactylus fuscus. NCBI lineage: Eukaryota > Metazoa > Chordata > Amphibia > Anura > Leptodactylidae > Leptodactylus > Leptodactylus fuscus. The sequence continues at coordinate 26,619,194 of NC_134272.1, forward strand.
ACACAATTTAGACATTCACTTGTCTCCCTCCTTAGGTTGAGACTTTCACTCACTCAAAACCTAAACTTTTGCCACTGTCCCCAACTGCAGTGCAATGTGGTTGATTTACTTACTACATCCCATAGGGACAGTACATTAAGTGAAATGGCAACCCTTATAAAATCAAGACTAATTAGATTGTAGAATGTTTAACTGAATTAACTGGTGTCTCCTTGGAGAATTAATAATCTGGCAGTAAAGGTAAGGATAGAAAGTTTTCTAATATACTTGCATTAGCAAATATGCTCCGTTTCAGAAATGAACTGATCTTACAACAGCAAAATTTCAATATCACTTGACTTGCCCATCTCCTACCGACTGGAGACTGCAAGCATCAGCTAATGGACTTTCCACTATGGACTAGTCCTAAATCTGCCATACTTGGAGTATGCGGCAATGACCACTCCAAGTGATTCCAAAATTGGTGTGGACCAAAACCCAATAGTCTGTAAATAGAATTTTAGAAATTGCAGTCATTAAAGTTTCATGTCTGACAACTGTGCACAATACGCAATGTTCTCTGTGTATTACTTGAGCTTCCCTTGCAGATCATGATCACAGCAGGACAACACGGCAACATCTGCAGCATCTTGAAAAGCAAGAGCCCAAATCCCATAAAGGGTGCACTTGTTCAGGAAGCGAGCAGCAACGCACCCACTGACTGTCATTATTCCTGTACTGCAGCATTCACAATGGTGATACAAATTGGGATATTAATATGGAATACTTATGGTGCTTGGTTCTTGCTTTGAAGAAGACCTGTCATGAAGTCTGAAAAGCCCAATGACTTACATCATCTGATCAACTTTGTTTATCCAAATCTATTCAGCCATTCTAAAGACATAGGCCCTTCTAGAGCTGATGCAAATTAGTGTATAATAGTCATGTGGGAGGTATCACGTTGGTTTATATGGGGGCAGGTCTCTGCTTGTTGTATGTCGTGCACTAGTGTTTGGCAAGTTGGTTCACAGCAAATTGGATTTGACCCAAATATTCCAAATCACTTGATTTTTAATGAATTTTAATGAATTTTAAAAAAATTGGGAAGAACTAAAATAGCTATCGCGACATGATTTGCAGTAAATTTTTATACTCTGGGGCCTCTTGACCTTGCCTCGCCTCAACGGTGACCTCAGGCACATAATGTACCCGAAGAGTGCCAGCTCTGGATCTCTTCTGTGATGTCACACGCCCAGAGAAGGAAGACACAGAGCGCTGGAAGCCCTGAGAGGGCCAGAAAGAAGTGAGAGACAATGAGAATGTTTTGGGGGATTTTTTTACATCTCCTTTGGGCCTACTCCTTTTATACTCTGGGGACTCTTCAGATTAATAGTATATTAGATAATTTCACGTCCGGTTCTATACAAACAAGTTCGGACCAAACCAAACGCAGTTGGCTCTGACAGCGAGACCCTGGATGAGTTCACTCGCGCGTCGAAGGGCTGTACGGACCTTACTGAGCATGCACAGTACACTCTGTTCGGCGAAGACGTGAGGAGCGTACTGCGCATGCGCGCAATTGCAGCCTTGGAAATATGGCCGCCGGCCGGCATGCGCAGTCGGCTTTAACAGGGCCTCGCTGTCAGAGCCGACTGCGCAGGCGTCAGACATGACGAAGAAAGAAGACAACAGACAAGGGGAGGAGGCAGATGAAGAAGGACGCCCTCATTGCTGCCGAGACCTCATTAGCATACCTGTAACTACCGGTATTTCTAAGGAACGGTACGACGGAGACCACATCTAAAGGTAGGAGTTGAATAACCTTTCTTAAGGCTATTCCGACGTGGTAATTAGAAAAAAAGTTGCTTTAATGGTAGAATCCCTGTCTGTCATCTTGATATTGATTCTATACCATTGCAGTGAATAAACAGAAAATGAAGACGTAGTCAATAGATTATAATGGCGGAGACAATAAGTATAAGAGGTCATTATTCTGGGTCAGATTCTTTCTTCATTGATCTTTCCAAACACAGGTGTCTATATACACGTTCACAAACTGGATCTTCTCTTTGTCCTAACAAGAATGTAACTCTTCAGCCGTGATACCTTCAAAGCCGGAGTGTTAGGCTTTCCCTCCCTGCCCTGCCCTGCTTGGCTCCCTCTGTAATACGCCTACACTTCATTTCAGCACAACCTGCCAGTCTGTGGTTTTTATGGTTTTATTTTGACTATGTTTCAATTTTTAACTACATTTTTCCTCCACCAAGAAACGAATGCAGAAAAATCCAATACCTAAACCATAGCAATAAGAAGAAAACGTTCACCGCAAAGAAACTATTACTGAAACTTTCATCCTCTCAGTTCAACCCACACATTGGATTTAATCACTCCAAATAAAGCTCTATTGCTAGTACTATGATCAAAGATAGAGCTGAGACGGTGAATTTTTCCCCAACCCCGGCTTCTAGCAATGTACAAAATGTTATATAATCCTCTTTCATGTCTGACCCTATTAGTAAGCTGAGAGGCTGCCCCACATCATCTCCCAATATTCCTCCATCTACCCCTTTTCCCATAGCAGCTTCTGTAATCTGCATATCCCATATCCATGGGTTTTCATATACTTCACTTTTAGATCAATGGATTTAGCTACGGAAAATTGTAAATCATCAATGTATCCGGATCAACTTTGCATGTACTGTAAAATACAGCATTTTTTGCCACGGACAAAGCGCTGCGTTTTCACGTGGGACCCCGGCCTTAAGATCTTTCAACTTCAGTATTATACTTACTTCAAGTATCACCAACAGCAAAATTCTCTCTCTGAGACTCAATAGGTTAACCTTCATAAGGGAAATCTTGAGCTGATCACAGAAAATGGCAACTTCCCAGACCCATGGCTTCACCATCCTCTGATTCTCAAAAACGAAATCTGGTTTTGGTAGAAGAAGGATGCATCGCTGCAGAAAGACCTCGTGCCTCTGTGTCATGATCTGTAGTGTTTATTGGCTTTGGAACTGCAGAGTCTGAAGAGCTTTCATTCTGAGGAGGTAGTTTATAAGCGGCCTCCCTCCTTAAAGCAACACTAAACCTAGAAATGAATGGTAAAAGGAAACAGAAGACAACTGTGTACACCGGATGTAACTCTTCGGGATTTCGGTAGCTATATAATTGCTTTTGTAGAAATTTTGTAGAAATTTAAGGCCTGGTTCACATCTGCGTTCGGTATTCTGTTTGGGGAGTCCGCATCGGGAACCCCCAGAAGCTTATGAAAGCACACGGACCCCATAGACTATAATGGGGTCTGTGTGTTTTCCGTATGGTGTCAACACAAACATGTGGAGAGTAAAGTAGTTCATGAAGAACTTTACTCTCCGCATTACTTGTGCGGACACCACGCAGAAAACACACGGACCCCATTATAGTCTATGGGGTCCATGTGCTTTCATAAGCTCACCGCTTTTCTACGCGTTCAGTATTCCATTTAGGGGGTCCCCATGCAGACTCCCCGAATGGAATACCAAACGCAGATGTGAATCAGGGCTCACTAGTTTCCTCTTGGGTTCTTCCATTATTGTCTGGCAGATGACTTATTAGGGCTTTTCTAAGGGGGTAGACATGTCATGTCTGGTCTCCTACAGTATAAAGGGGAGTGGGGGAGAGCTGCTGCTGCTCACTGGCTGACTAGCAGCCATACACTGGTCTGGGAAGAGGTTTGTAAGAAATGCCAGATCTCCTGCGCCATACCTAGGAGAAATCTTAATAGATTTTTGATTGCAATACAAGGAAGAGCCCGAATAAAAGAGTAGGATTATTTCTGTGTATTTACTACATGTAATGTGTACATTGTGTCTATTCATTGTGTATCTTCCATTGTTTAGGTTTTTTTAGTTCATATGCTTACTTTACAAGAGTATAGCTTGCAGTGCACATATGCCAGCTAACAGGGTGTGTATGCCCTTAGAATTGCACAACAGCTGGAGAGCCAAAGCATTTTCGTGGCTGGTTTAATAATTAATCATAAGAATAAGGTCATAGGAATGTAAATCTGCAGAGCTGGGGATCTGAAAAGTTACTACTTGAAATATATGGGCAGTATCCCAAATACTATACTCAAAAGTGTGACATGACCATCCTACACCTGGCACCATTACTGACTAGCTGTATGAAGAAGCTCACCTGAATGCTGCAGATTCTTCTCCATATATAAAGCATGGCGTTTTCCTCTACAGACTTTCTGCCCTTACTATTCCTATACAGTAAACACCAGGATTTCTGCAAGTATAATTGACATTGTGCGATTTTCAAAAACGTGGATGTTTTTGAAATCGCAGCTTCTCCAGCGCATCATTTTTTTCTGCAATGTGCGGATTAGCCAGAATCCCATTCACTTTGCAGGTAATGTAAAATGTTGCATTTCCGCAACTTGCGGCTTCAGTCTAACCCTGTAGGAATCCGAATAAAAGACAGAATTAAATATGTGATGCCTCATATGATAAATTAAATATATTTCTAATTATTTGTAATGGCGCATTTATTACTAGCGCTATCTAAAGTGACATCTGTCTAAAAGACGCCTCTGTGAGAAGATTACGCTACAAGGCTAGGTTCAAACCTGCGTCCAGTCTCCGTCCAGGGTCTCCGTCCCCGAATCCAATTACAAAATGTGGAGAGAAAAGTCCTGCAAAAAGGACACATGAGACAGGTGGAGTGCGGCTTCTGGAAGCCATGTAAGGAGACTGAGGAGCTATGACTGACTAAAGCATGTGCCCTGTAGTCTAAGAGACAGACTTCAGAGATTCATTTGGTATTGTTCCTTTTCTACCTTTTATTCCCATTTATTTTTATGTATTGTATTGTACTTTATCTGTATCTGCTTGTCAACCACATATATATGTTTCTGTATATGTTAAATGGCTCGTACCAACCCATTCAGTGTTAATAAGTATATAAAATTTAGAAAACTTGTTTCGTATTATGCTATAAGACCCAGAAACACTCACGGGGTGTAAGTGGAAAGTAAGCGTAAAGGGTGGTCACCAGGTGCGCCAAGTGGCTTGGTAAGGTGATATCCTTCACAGGGTCCCCAAACGGACCCCACAAATGGAAACCCAAACACAGGTGTGAACTTAGCGTTAGGTGGACCAGATTTCCTATGGCAGATAATCAGTTCCACCAGGTATTAACCATGTTAGACATCTTTTTTGACAACACTCTCCAATGCAACATCAGTAGTTACCTGAAAAAGATGTCACCATATGTGCAGAATGAATTTAAAAGCAAAGGATTAACCATTCATGCCGAGTCCACTGCACAACACCATATTCCAACAGATCAGGTCAATGGCCGCCATTTTCAAAGCTATTCATGTTAATGTTACAAAAGGGGTTAATCTATAAGGGACGCAAAACACTGAGGCTAAACAATCCCTAGTTTTCTTCTGACAACAGATATATAGAGACCAAACATTAATGTCATATAAAAGTTTGGCTTAAAATGATCATAAAATTGAATACGGTATATCCTATTAGCACACTAGCGGTCATAGGATGAGGTTACAAGTTATAGCTTAAAGCCAAAAACCGCGTGAACTGATTTGCAGCTCTGTTACCAGTCAATGGGATTAAGCCTTGTAGGGTTTTCTGTATTAGCGTGTAGAACTCTAGTTACTGCATGCTGCCCACAGAAGTGACATAAAGACAATGGCTGCCAGCATAGTGTTAGTAACCTACTACAGTGTTAATCATTGACTAATTGAGCGGTCAGCTTGTTTTTCCAGCCTCGGGGACAGTAACCTCCTCCTTACATCCTGGAATGTCCCCAGAGTCTTTCTTTATCCACCTTCTGCTGATACCACTCCGGAAAGTTTTCTTTTTTCTTCCAGGTTTTAATTAAATGTAATAACTCCCTAAAGCGTGTGAGCGATCTGCGTGTCTGACACACTTTATTGCCGTATATTCCTGCTCAGTCTACAAACCACTTTGAGGCCGCTGCAAGTACACACAACATGCGTCAAGGACTTCCACCAGAACAAGCCCCCCGGTGACGCTGGACAGAAACAGGGGACACCATACAGGAGTATTATTAATTAGGGGGCACTATTAATTTAAAGGGGTTGTCCTATCATACTTTTTAAAGCAGGCAGACATTATTCTGTACATTCCCTCCTTTACCTGCACTGGGTTGTCTATCACTTTTACTGCAGTGTTAAGAGCGGGGATTGGCCGTCACCTTGACATCACTGCGGCAGCCACTCCATATACAAATGGTGCCGTGAAGGTGAAGGCTGGCCCAGTGCAGGAACAGGAGGATACAGGGCGGTGTCAGTGCATTTTTATTTATAACCCTGGCCTGCATTAATAGTTCTGATCCCAAACAAACCCTTTAAGGGGCCACAGAGGCGGTATTATTAAGGGGCATTGATTGTTAATTTAAGATACACATGGGTCATTCATTTATAGGGTATTTTTATATCATGTATATATAATAATCGGAATAGCAGCAGAATGGGGACTTTGCATAGGCGGAAAAAGCGGATCAGGTGTTTGGAAAAGTGAGGCGCCAAAGATGTCTGTGTTGCAAACTTTACAGAGACAAGTCACAACTGGAAGAAGAAATGGTCATGTCAGAGGAGTTCGCAAGAGTTTGAGGCTTTAAACACTACGCAGGAAAAATGTGGAAATTCAGACCCTTGGATATGTCCATAGACTAATATGTGTCAGTCCGAGTACTGTCTGGTTTAGGCCCCTGGCACATGACTGTTTGCATTGAACGGCATGGTGGGCGCAACATAGATGTCATCCTCGAGCACAGTGGGCACCGGCCGTGCGTCATGCAGTCCCATTCATTCAATATTGACTCTAATACACGATCATGTGCATGGGCCGACAGAAACAAATGGGTCGGTGTGCCAAAAGGGAAAAACCAGGGCAGTACACAAACCTTGCATACAATCATATGCATGGGCCCTTACAGTCAGATGTGAAAATTGTTTGTGTGAATGAGCCCTAAATCACAGATACTGATACATTAATTGATAACATCATTGCTAATCATTTATAAAATCAGAAAAATTGGGCAGATTTGTAATACTATCCTAAATGTGGGCTGCATAAATCTAGATAGGCCAAATTTATCATAGTGGTACATGGTGTATGATAAATTCTACGTATCCTGCTAGGTACCTGTATGTCATAGCATCGAGGCAATTCCTATATACTGTATGGAAAGTGTGATTAATAATACATTGCTTTACATAGGGAATAAACAAAACCAATCTCTAAATGAATCTCATGTATCTATACAGGAGAACAGTAGCGGCTAAACATACACACTAATGGGATCAACTCATTTCACTGATCCAATAACGTAATGGTGACAACTAGGGGAGAACAACTGAAGGACAAGGTTTTATATGAAATGACAAAACCATGTTTTTACTGAAAGGCCGGGGCCCCACGGGCCAGAAATGCTGTGTGAAAAATCATGGCATTTTACAGTATCTGCAAAGTGGATGCATGCATGCGAATCCCATGTCCACTTAGCATTTTACACCGCAGCAGACATGCTGCAATTTCCAAAACCGGCGCGGTTTTGGAAATAGCAGCATGTCAATGATATCTACGGAAATGTAGGCGGTTTTCCCAATAGATAGATATAATGATAACAGAAAGTCCGCGGATGAAACTTTCTGTTCAAAGTGCTGTGGAAAGAACCGCAATGCGTTCCCGCCGCGGTTTTTCCCGCAGCACTTTAAACAAAAGGTGTTTTATTGTCAAGATATTTCTAACTAAAGTTTATTCCGACTACTACGGTAGGGGGAGATGGTAGGGGGCTGAGTGGCAAGAGCAATGCTCCAGGGAGCTGAAGGTCCGCCCCCAGTGCACCAACTGCCTCATTTCCATAAAACTTCAAAGTATTATGTTTTATCACTGTAAGGTGCTCCGTAATACAGTGGTGACAGCTGAGGAAGCTTGGATGAGGAGATGGACTCAAAACTACAGAAGAAACTATAGTAGCCCTTGGTTCACATCTGCATTTGGTAATCTGTTCCGGGAGTCTGTACAGGGACCCCCTGAACGGACTACCGAATGCATTGGCAAGCACTGTGCAGTGAAAGCCCACGGACCCCATAGACTAAAATGGGGTCCATGTGCTTGCCGTGCGCTGCCCTCACGAATCATGCGGACAGGAAAGTAGATTGTAAAGTATTTTCCTGTCCGCAAGATCCCTGCGGAGATCTCGCGGCAAGCACACGGACCCCATTATAGTCTATGGGGATCCGTGTGCTTTCACTGCAATGTATTTGGTAGTCCATTCGGAGGGTCCCCATGCGGACTCCCCCGAACGGATTACCGACACAGATGTGAACGAGACCTTAGATGGTCATGTTGTTACACCATTCTGCAGTGATCTCTATTGGAAGGACTGTGACACAATGCAGAGATGTCAATCACACCCACTCCCAGCTGCTTAGCAGTGTAAAGAATGGGAACAATACAGTTGTAGATACTGTTAGATGTTTGTTTTATAACCTCATGTGGCCAATGGTCTTAATTTCATAATTAGCATCATATATATATATATATATATATATATATATATATATATATATATATGATTACTACTGCTAAACGGGGCAGTGTGTGATTGTACGCCAATGATAAGGCGACCGCACAACAACCCATACCGGTCACAGGGTGTGTTGTGAAGGAGGGTGAGGGTAAAGCGGAGCAGATGCCGCTCTGTCTATGTGACACTGTGGCTGAGCTGATGAAAAGCTCACAATTATATTAATTGATGTCACATGGCCCAGTGCACAGTCATGCTAAAGAAGCAGATGGCTCTGTATTAGCATTTAAATGAGCTTGGGCAGCCTCTCTAATATAAGGAAGAAAGCAGGGATCTAAGATGGTCCATCCAGGTCTGCTGTCCATAGGAGTTCATATCAGACAGCTGTAATCTCATAACACGGCCTGGCAGGGGAGGACAACTAATGTGACACGGCCTGCAAGCTCTATGGACTGAACTCAACTAGGCAATGCTTTGCTGCTTAGTCATGGACAAATTCTGCATCTCAGGATATTGTACCATGTTCTAGATAGTGAGGCCTCGCATACATATCGTATTATGTCATATTGAAATCATAGACATCTACGGCCCATGGTTTTTGTTTGATACAGAGGTTTTCTAAACTGTTGCAGTCTACCATAAAATGATGTAGCAGAAGTAGAGATGAGTGAACAGTAAAATGTTCGAGGTTCGATATTCGTTTCGAGTAGCCCCTCAATATTCGACTACTCGAATCGAATATCGAATCCTATTATAGTCTATGGGGGGAAAATGCTTGTTTCAGGGGTAGGCAACATTCGATCAAATTACACTTACCAAGTCCACGAGTGAGGGTCGGGCTGGATCCTCCGAGCATTCTTCTCCATGCAGCGTCCCCGCGGCATCTTCCGGCTCTGAATTCACTCTGCCAGGCATTGGGCCTGGGCAGAGCCAACTGCGCATGCCCGCACTATAAGAAAATGGCCACTTACAGTCAAAGCGGCCATTTTCTTGTAGCGTGGGCATGCGCAGTCGGCCTTGCCCAAGCCCGATGCCTGGCAGAGTGAATTCAGAGCAGGAAGACGCCGCGGGGAAGCTGCACGGAGAAGACTTCTAAAGGTAGGAGAAGAACCAGCGTTGATTGGCCGACTGTATAGCATTCGACTAATCAATGCTGGTTTGGCATCAAACTTTTCCATTCGAATAGCGAGTGGTACTCAATCGAGTACGAGTATTTCGAATACCGTAGTATTCGATTGAATACCTACTCGATCGAATACTACTCGCTCATCTCTAATAAAGAGAGTCAGATTTACTAAAGAATGGGAAATATACAGGAAGCTCCTTATATCTCTCCCTTCTGCTCAATCCATTCCTGGCTTTGGCTCAAGAAGCCACAACAAAATAAGCTGTGTTTTCGTAACGTGGGGCATCAGCCTTAAACTCAGCATTTTCTTCCACATGGGGCCTTGGCCGCCACTGCGGATAAAAGTGTGGACCTATACATTTCTATGGGCCCGTATACACGCAAGAAGGACTTTTCTTTCCGCATTTTTGGGGCGGAAACCCGGCAGACTCCATTATAGTCTATGGGGTCGCAGGTCTCTGCTTTTTAAGTGGATTCGGTTTCCATTTTTCTGGTCGCCAAACATGAACGCAGGCGTGAACCTAGAGTAAGTTTATAAAGGTGAAGTGAAAAATGGACATACAGTAGCTTGTTACTTGACCAGAATTTAGTCACTTTTATGAAATTCAACTTTTTTTTTAGAAGTCACCAGTCGCATCTTTACTCTGCACAGGCCCTGGCATAGATAGAGGCATTATTTTAGCCAGTGTGAAAGTGTGGTTTATATTGAGACAGATTTATCAAAGAGCAGAACCTGCCATCATAAACATGTCACGAGATACAGCAAGTCAATAACGTTGTCTAGCCTTAACTTCGAAATTGGCTAAAATGACGCCACTTTGATAAATGTCGGCCAAAGTGTTCTGTCCCAATTCTATCAAATACATTCGCTAAAGCACTGCAAAAATACACGTAGTGTACGCTTACCTGTAGATTCATGAATAAATAACAGGGAGTATATAATGTTTCCAAGAATCTGTCGGGGGGGGGGGGTATAGCCTATTGGGGTGCTCTAGTTACACAATGTCTATTCACATCGATAAGTATCCAAAGAGTTCAATGGATGTCCAATGTCCTCTAAGATGGAGAGCTATGGATGATACAGTGGTCTGGGGCACATGAAACCCCAACATGTTCAGTTCTTGTTTGTCTATGGACAACATCTGGCACAAACAGGTGTCTATGGCCAGCTTGTAATACCGTCCTTGTGTTGACCTTGACACCTAGGATATAAGCATCACCTCCATATTAACGCTCACTTTTTTCCTCGCCGGGGGTTCACCTTGCAATATATAGTGTATTGTTAAGTAGACCCCATATAATGCCCCCTACTCCCTTAACTAGAGATGAGCGAATAGTATTCGAATACCTCGCTCCATAGGAATGAATGGACGCGTCCGGCCGTTTAACCCCTTGCAGTTCGCCCGCTTCCATTCATTCCTATGGGAGCGTGGTATTGGAAACTGCCATTTCGAATAGTATTCGCTCATCTCTGCCCTTAATCACTTTAGGACTGGGCTGTTTTCCCTGGTTCAGGACCGGACACATTTCTGGGATTTTTTGGACATTCAGTTTTGAGGGCTGTAACATTTTCGTTCTTTCAAATAATTTTTGTTGTCTTTTTCCTGTGACACATAGGGCTTTATTATTATTATCATTTTTATTTTTCCATAATTATATCATTCTTGAAGAAAAAAATATAACAGGTTATGAACTCTAGATTTTAACCCCTTCCCGCCTATGGCATTTTTTGATTTTCGTTTTTCGTTTTTGACTCCCCTCCTTCTAAACTCCATAACTTTTTTATTTCTCCGCTCCCAGAGCCATATGAGGTCTTAATTTTTGCGGGACAAATTTTTCTTCATGATGCTACCATTAATTATTCTATATAATGTACTGGGAAGCAGGAAAAAATTCAGAATGGGGTGGATTTGAAGAAAAAATGCATATCTGCGACTTTCTTACGGGCTTTGGTTTTACGGCGTTCACTGTGCAGCCAAAATGACATGTCCCCTATATTCTGTGTTTCGGTATGGTTCCAGGGATACCAAATTTATATGGTTTTATTTACATTTTGACCCCTAAAAAAAATTCCACAACTGTGTTAAAAAAAATTTTTTCTAAAAGTCGCCATATTCCGACGGCCTTAACTTTTTTATACGTAAGTGTACGGGGATGCATAGGGCTTCTTTTTTTGCGGGGCCGGGTGTACTTTTTAGTTCTACCATTTTCAGGAAATGTTATTGCTTTGATCACTTTTTATTCAAATTTTTATCAGAATCAAAACGGTGAAAAAACGGCGGTTTGGCAGTTTCGACTATTTTTCCCGCTACGGCGTTTACCGAACAGGAAAAATATTTTTATAGATTTGTAGAGCGGGCGATTTCGGACGCGGGGATACCTAACATGTATGCGTTTCACAGTTTTTAACTACTTTTATATGTGTTCTAGGGAAAGGGGGGTGATTTGAACTTTTAATTCTTTTTATATTTTTTTATATTTTTTTTAACTTTTTTTTTAATTTTTTTTTTGCATTTATTAGACCCCCTAGGGGTGTTGAACCCCAGGGGGTCTGATCACTAATGCAATGCATTACAATGCTAATGCATTGCAATGCATTGCAAAAAAGCATCCTTTCTTTTGCAGGCTGCATAGACCAGCCTGCAAAAGAGAGGATTTGCAGACAAGCCTGGGAGCCTGTACAAGGCTCCCGGCTGTCATGGCAACGGGACGTCAGCCCTGGAGCATGCTCCAGGAGCCGGCGATCCGGGCCAAAATGGCGGCGCCCATGCGCCGCCGGGAAAATGGCGCCTCCGGCGCCTTTGACCACGGCGCCGGAGGGGTTAATGTCTCCAATCGGTCCGGGGACCAATCGGAGGCATTAGAGCCGGTTGTCTACTGCTTAAAGCAGTAGACACCCGGCGGCTATGGCGGCCGCCCGGCTCCCGGACGGTCACCATAGTTACAGACCCGACATGCGCCGTACTATTACGGCGCATGTCGGGAAGGGGTTAAGGACACGTTGATCCAGGGTTTTTATACTGACTGCCAAATTGGAGTCGGGAAATAATTTTTTCCCCTGAAATGGGGCAATTGGCATGAGCATCCCTGTAGGGATTGTAGGGTTATAGGTTGGACTTGATGGACTGATGTCTTTATCCAACCTCATCAACTATGTAACTATGTGTCTGTTTTTAACATTTTTCATATTTTTTTTGTAAACTGCTACTAAAAAATTTGATAGATTTCCCTCATGGTAATTTTTAGGAAGGTGCCAATTATTGTTGTATTCAGGGGGTATAAGCATGGGCATGGGGGGGGGGGGTTTCAATGTAGGAGTCACAATGTACATTTTTCCTATCAGTATGTCTTTGGAGTGTGGGAGGAAATCCACACAAACACGGGGAGAACATACAAACTCCTTGCAGATGTTGTCCTTGGCAAGATTCGAACCCAGGAATCCAGCAATGCAAGGCTAACCACTGAGCCACCGTGTTGCCCTGGGCTTTTTTTGTGCCCTCTATAAAGGTCATAATAGAGCTTTAACGTTACTTTTCTTTTTTTCTGCATTAGCTCCAGTTACGGGAGGAATGCAGCCTCCTATGCTTTACTATAGAGCTCATCTGGGTTCTCTAGGACCCAGCAGCTTACACAGTTTCCGACCCTTAACAGTCATGTGAGTGCAGGGTTGGAAGTGTGCACACAGTACTCACTGTTGCATACACAGTACTCACTGTTGTGCACACAGTACTCACTGTTGCGGCAGTCAGGCTCATAGAATTTCATCAAAATGTGCTGTAAGCACCTCAGATCTCTAAGTGTAGTAAATATAGGAGTAATGCAACATAAAATAATCCTATTAATATTATAAATGTGAAAGTTTGTGAGTTTGGATGTTTGTGGGTTTGTGTGTTTGGATGTTTGGATCTTTGGATGTTTGTTCCTCAATCACGCAAAACCCGCTCGACCGATTTGGCTGAAAGTTTCCACAAACATAGTTAATACACCCGATTGCGCAATAGGCTACTTTTCGTCACAACAGCGCACATACGTTTGTGCCAGGACCCCCACAAAACCCAAAATCACACCACCATCTCTGCAATATCACACACTTTGGACCATAGCAAGCCACAAAATTCATATTGCCCTCTACAGCCTCGCCCCTAACCCCACACAATCACATATACATATACTTTACCACTTTGCCCCTCACCTTAACGATACTCCAGGAGGCTCTCTTTAACGCTCCGGAGCAGCCATGTTTGCCGACCCCCACCGCTCTGACAATCCGCGACACCGCCCACCCATGTCAATACCCCTAGGAAGTCTAATAAATGCAAAAAAAAAAGTTTAAAAAAAAGTAAAAAAAATATAAAAACAAATAAAAAGGATTAAAAATTCAAATCACCCCCCTTTCCCTAGAACACATATAAAAGTAGTTAAAAACTGTGAAACACATACATATTAGGTATCCCCGTGTCCAAAATCGCCCGCTCTACAAAGCTATACAAATATTTTTCCTGTTCGGTAAACGCCGTAGCGGGAAAAATGGTCAAAAGTGCCAAACCGCCGTTTTTTCACTCTTTTGATTCTGATAAAAATTTGAATAAAAAGTGATCAAAGCAATAACATTTCCCCAAAATGGTAGAACTAAAAAGTACACCCGACCCCGCAAAAAAAGACGCCCTATACATCCCCGGACACGGACGTATAAAAAAGTTATGGCTGTCGGAATATGACGACTTTTCAAAAAAAAATGTTTTAACACAGTTTTGGATTTTTTTAAGGGGTCAAAATGTAAATAAAACCATATATATTTGGTATCCCCAGAATCGTAACGAAGCACAGAATACAGGGGACAGGTCATTTTGGTTGCACAGTGAACGCCGTAAAACCAAAGCCCGTAAGAAAGTCGCAGAAATGCATTTTTTCTTCAAATCCACCCCATTCTGAATTTTTTCCCAGCTTCCCAGTACATTACCGTATTTTCCGGACTATAAGGCGCACATAAAAACCTACGATTTCCTCAGAAATCGTAAGTGCGGCTTATAGTCCGGTGCGCCTTATATATGGATGGAAGCGGCGGCAAAGTCTGCGTGCCGCTTCCATACATACATAAAAGGCACCGTAAGGATGCATTCACACTACGGAACGCCGGCGTGTATCACAGCCGTACACGCCGGCGTTACAGCAGGGCTGCCGGACACTTCCCATTCATTTCTATGGGAGCCCGAATGCGAGCGCTCCCCATAGAAATGAATGGACAGACACTTCCCATTCATTTCTATGGGAGCCGGCATGCGAGCGCTCCCCATAGAAATGAATGGAAAAAAGCAGTCCATTCATTTCTATGGGGAGCGCTCGCATGCCGGCTCCCATAGAAATGAATGGGAAGTGTCCGGCAGCCCTGCTGTCACGCTGAAACAGAACGTGAAACTTACCGAGCGGTGCAGGGCGGGCGGGCATTCAGGCCTCCTCTTCCTCCGATGTCCTGACCACTTCCTCTGGCGCTCGCGAACTAATGGCCTGGGCGCATGCGCAATATCATAATGCTTCTACTACTGCGCATGCGCCCAGGCCATTATCAGCGAGCGGCGGAGGACGGAACATCGGAGGAAGAGGAGGCCTGAATGCCCGCCCACCCTGCACCGCTCGGTAAGTTTCACAACATTACGGTTGGGCTCTATCAGCATGATTTTGCTGATAGAGCCCCTCCTCGCCTGCCGAGCGCTTCCAATAGAAGCGGCTGGCACGCGGGGGGTTAAGCGGCCGCTGGCAAAGTCTGCCTGCCGCCGCTTTCAATAACATATAATGCGCACCGGACTGCGGCTTATAGTCCGGTGCGCCTTATATATGAACCGAGACGGACTATAAGGCGCTCATGGGCAATGCGGCTTATAGTCCAGTGCGCCTTATAGTCCGTAAAATACGGTATATAGAATAAATAATGGTGGCATCATGAAGAAAAATTTGTCCCAGGAAAAATTAAGACCTCATATGGCTTTGGGAGCGGAGAAATAAAAAAGTTATGGGGTTTAGAAGGAGGGGAGTCAAAAACGAAAATCAAAAAATGCCATCGGCGGGAAACGGTTAACTTCAAATACTTCTGTCCCAAAGTCACTATGTAAAGTTTCTCACAACACCGTATATATAGCAGCTCAAATACAAATTAACTTCAACACAAAAGTCTCACGTATTCTCTGAATTATAGCAAAAACAAGATACAAAGTTACATTTCGCGGGTACCAGCTAGTTAGAATATAAATGCCTGTACATGTTATATGGCCTTCAAGGTAGCTGTAGCATCGTTGTGTCTACGGTAGTATAAATTGTGACTAAGGATAGCATTTGACTGACACTAGCTTCACACTAGCATCTGCTTGAGGACCCGAAAAGCAGAAACTTAATCCGCTTAAAAACGGATTACCCGTGGGAACCTGTGGACCCCATAGACTATAATGGGGTGTGCTGGGTTTTTGCCTAGTTTCCGCCCAAAAAATGCAGAAAAATTCCAAGAGAAAACCCCAAACCTAGTTCACACGCTAGCATGAACCTAGTCTAATTCTGTGTCTTAATTTCAGTTGCAAAAAATAGACTTGTGTTTCTAAAGGGGATATAACCCCAGAAAATTACCTAATTTTTAAGAATTTTTGATAATTTAAAAAAACAATTCCATCACTATCTATAATTTTTAAATAAGTACTAAATCTTGCAAATTTTCACTTTGGCCACTAAGCCTAATACTAGACTAACGTTTGCTAATTCTGTAGGGGTTGTCCCATGAACCTTAAAGGGATCCTATTATTAAAATGCAATTTTTTGTGACTAACACATAGGAATAGCCTTACGAAAGGCTATTCTTCTCCTACCTTTAGAGGGAACTCTCTAGCGACACCTCCATCTTCTTCTGGAATGGCCTCTTCATACAGCTTTGGCTTGAAACGTCTATGCATGCGCAAGTCAGCTCTGCCATCAGGCCTCGGGCAGAGCCGACTGTGCATGCCTGCCTGGTATAAGCAGCCATTTTCTTGTGGCCACTTAACCCGCTTACTGTGTAAGCGGCCACAAGAAAATGTTCGCTTACACCAGGCGGGCATGCGCAGTTGGCTCTGCCCGAGGCCCGACAGCAGAGCTGACATGCGCATACGTAGAGGTTTCAAGCCAAGGCTGGATGAAGACACGTGAAGAGGCCATTACAGAAGAAGATGGAGGCGGCTCTGGAGAGTTCTCTCACAGCACTGGGGACGCCCCCAGTGCTGTTTGAACGCTGGAGCCCACCCCCAGTGCTGCGCAAGAACTAATTTGCATACCGAAGAAAACCAGGATTTCTACCGAACAGCGGCGTGGAGAAGACATCTAAAGGTAGGAGAAGAATAGCCTTTCTTAAGGCTATTCCGATGTGTTAGTCACAAAAAAAATGGATTTAATGATAGAATCCCTTTAATGACTTAGCTCCAGGATATCGCTGCCTATGGCCCTGACACTGCCGAAAGCATATTACTAAATGCTGTTAACAGAGCATAGACGAAGCTCAGGCAAGATGGCAGCCTCACAATTATGTACAAAAAAAAATATAACAAAAAATTCAAATAAAATAAAATAAAAAATTAGAAAATAGACAGATTTTAAAAAAAGTGATACATTTGGTTTTAATAAATACATTTTAAAAATGGTGATACATTCCTTTAAGCTTTTAATAGCTCGGAGTAACCTGACCACATCAGATCTGAAGGACGTAACTGCCATAGAAAACGGGAACGCAATGATTCCAGATGTAATATATGTTTGATACTATTCGGTGAGTAGGATTTTGCACCGGGCGCCACCACCCCAAATAATTATTCTAATAACTACCTGCCAAAAGCATCACCAGGCACCAACCCTCCGGCACACATGACATAAGTATTCTAAAAAGCAAACAGGGTAAAACAGCTTTCCAGATGATTCATACCGAAGGTGTAAATGGCGACACTTACCTAAACAGTCTTCTATGTAAGTGCGGGTTTTACTCAATGTAATGATCAGAAAATATTCTCGAGCTGCTAATACAGTAATTCCTTAAGATAATGGTAATATCATTACCTGCAGGATCATCCCAAGAATTAGATGCTGAGCTTTAAGGAATGTTAAATTCCCTTCTCTTCCTATACAAACCCAATCAATCATTCCCGGTGATCACTTGTGATCTGATGCTCCAGATATAGCTCTAGATTAACCGATACAAAGTGCTATGTGTAATAGGAATCAGACTTATTGATGTGATATGACAGAAGATCATGAAGATCATCATGAAGATGCCATCGAATTAGATGGGTCTATATAAGAGCATAATACACTGTCTACCAATAAGTATACGGACACCCATGCAAATGAAGATATCTGCGGTCGTGATGTACGTCACACCTTCCACCGTTACATAGGAAACAGCATTGGCATTAGTGCATTGGCATTAGTCGCATGCAAGATGCCATGAAATGCAAAGTTGTCAGAGGGGTAATTATGGGGTACCACAGAAATGGTTGATCCTTAAGGGACATAGCAAGCAAACTGAATTACCCAAAATCTACAGTGGCCTATGTGATTATGAAGTGGAAGGTGAACGGTGATTGTCGGAATGTGCCCTGAGTCGGCAGACCCCCGAAACTGGGAGATAGAGACCAACGAGTGCTGGTCAGAGAAACCGCACCCAACCGATGGCTCACATACACCAGGAGTGTCACCAGGCATCCGGGAGTATTGTGTCGCTCAATACCATCTGTAAGGAAGCATCTGCTGGGGTCTACCAACTACTGGATAGGAAGAAATGTTGTTTTTCTATTCTACTACAGGTGTCCAAATACTTATTGGTAGACAGTGTATGTGTTACTTGTATGGCTATTTGTTAATAGCTGACATTACTAATTCTATTACTACATTACTAATGCAGTCTCTAGAGAGAAATGTATGGCTCACTCTAGTGTCTTCTGGCTGATGGCTAGGGGTTTCTGAACTGGGCACAGTGGTTATCAGCCAATAACCAGGTTGGTTTCATTATAAAAATGGGCTGGTTGTGGCAAATTAAAAACTGCCCCCCCCCCCATCCACTATCAGTTTGTCTTTGAGGTATGGGAGGAAATCCACGCAAACACAGGGAGAACATACAAACGCCTTGCATATGTTGTCCTTGGCAGGATTCGAACCCAGGACTGCAAATCTACAGTACTAACCACTGATCTACCACATTGCCCAAAGAAATATGTTTTCATCTCACTTTTCAGGCAGTTACTTTCTCCTTATTAGGTCTGTTGCTAGCGACGGTGATCAAACAGCTAGCCGTGAATTAAAGGCACGGGCGGCGCATAGGGGACATACGGATGTCAACCATGTGCCGTCCGTGCACCGGCTGTCCTTGAATAGGAGTTATGGAAGCAAGGGACACAAAATAGGACAGGAATAGGACCTGTCCTATATTTTGCATCCCAGACTGTCAGCCCACATGGGCCCATAGAAATGAATGGTTAATGGGCAATTAGCATGTGCAAGAGGACTTAGACCTCGTTCACATCTGCGTCGGTAATCCGTTTGGGGGAGTCTGCATGGAGACCCTGAACGCACTACCAAACACATTGGCAAGTGGTTTGCAGTGAAAGCACATGGACCCCATAGACTATAAGTAGATTGTGAACTACTTTTCTGTCCGCATGTTCCGTGCGGACACCGTGTGGAAAGCACACGGACCCCATTATAGTCTATGGGGTCCATGTGCTTTCACTGTACACCGCTTGCCAATGCGTTCGGTAATCCGTTCAAGGGGTTCCCCATGAGGACTCCCCTGAACGGATGACTGACGCAGATGCGAACAAGGCCTTAGTCTATGATGACAGGAAGTTGATTAGAAAAGACACTGAAATAATTGCTGCTGTTACACACTGCTATTCCTTGCTTTTTTAACACTGCTAAGTTGTAGATAAGAAGCTGATAATACTCAGAGTGAGGCAATAAATCAATTAACCAGCCTGCAGGAGAATTCTGCTCAGCCCCTCCCTATTCCATAGAGTTGTATGTGGGAGGCTGAACATAATGCAAACAAAGCAGTCAGATTGGAGATAAGGAAACAGAAATCCTTAATAAGATACATTACAAAGTTTCTTATATTTGAATGCACCATTCATTGATGAAAAGTTGTTTCGAACAGGACGTACGCTCTACTGTTGCTTTTCCGAGCCTTCAAATATTACCTCCGCCTTTGTAGGTAGAGAAGCCAATAGTAAAAGCCTATTAATATCAATGTTTTCTCATAAAGACAATTGCAGTAGGTTTGTTTGCATTCCCACATAAACAAGGATATTATGTAAAAAGTCAGCATTGGTTCCTAGGTTCCCAGACAACGGCACACATACAAATAGCAATGAATAAAGGATTAATATAGTAGTGACACACAGAGCAGTTTCCTGATAGACAATACAGGAGTCTGCCCAAGCACAGCTGCCCCGGCTTCTATTACAACGTATTACCATGTGATAAGGTTGAAGCATTTTATTACTTGTCACAGTGATATATTTATTTAGGCACTTCCGAGGGGGAAATGCTGACACTACGGCTGTGATGCTCTCAGCCTTCACACTCTTCAGCCTCAGTGTATTAATCCTAAGAATCACTTGTACAGTATCTTGTAGAGAAAAGGATGGAACAGGCAAGGTTGAAAGAAGCCCCGAGGATTTCTGACTTTGTAATTACAGTAAGCGAAAACCAAGGCAAACCATAGCATCTTCCAGCAGATGTGATGAAATCAACAGAACGGCAAGTAAGTCTGGATTGCAGCTCACTCATGGCTTACCGAAGTAGACACCCGGGACATCTATCTGCCTCTACTTGTCACCAAAATTGAATTAAAATCCCAGATACATTTAGAAAGCTGTGTGCTTACATGGAGGGAAAGAGGACAAAACTCAATATAACGCTGGGCTATGCAGTTACAGTAGTGTTATGAATCCAGTTGTGTGTGGCGGAACAGTCTTTGGAACAGTTTCGAATCCCCTGTTTCCCCTCACACGGCCATAGAGATAAATTATGTGATGAAACGGTCTCTTCTTGTAGCCATGTCTAGGTAGACCTTAAAACCGTGGTGCAACCAGCCTGCCGTGACTTAAAAGCCCGGGCTGCACATGGGGGACGCAGGGATGTCCGCAGGTGCAACCCGTGCACGGGCTGTGCTTCTGTGGCTCCTTTTATTAAATGAATAGGAGCCACGGAAGAAGGGCCTCAAACTAGGACAGGAATAAGACCTTTCATGTCTGATATGACCCGGACAGCAAAAATCACAGTCGCATGTACGGGCCCATAGAAAAGAATGGGTTAGTGTGCTATCCGTGAAATACACTGACCCACACTGTGGTTCTTTGCAAGGGACCTAAGGACACATAGGACGATTCCAGTGCAGGATTTCAGTAGTGGACATCCCACAGGGAACATGACTGCAACAAAAATTGTCTGTTCTTTGCTGTGACTTTCAGCCGCAATAGTTAAATATTTAATTTTTAATATTTTTGCATTAATATTTAAAATTTGCAGAGTTTTAAAGATTTTTTCTAACCATCTTAGTGGTGACTGCCCGTTGCCTTGATCAGTTGCCATAAATACAGGAACTTTCTATGGTCTGGGACATGTCAGAAACCCAATCATGGCTTTCGTATTGTGGTTGGGTTGTCTTCTTGTCCATGTAGTGTCCCTGCCTGATAGTCCCTCTGGAGACTGGTGATCAGGGGCTCGCCATGTATTTTGACTCCACCTCTGCTCCATTCATGATTACCACCAAACAAATCAAAACTGTCTTTAGGTGAATCAATAAATAGCCAAAAATAGCATTAGAGAAAAGCATAATATACAGAAGATGACCTCCTTTACTTGTAAACTCTGTCGTTGACTATGGTAGTGACATTGGTGGACAACAATCCAATGAAGTTCCATATGAAATACAGGTCCTATATTAAAAATAGGCTAAGGCTAGGGTCACACATGTATTAGCTATTATTAGCTATGTCATTAAATTTCTCTCCATTTTGCACCAGCCATATTCAGGTTTGCCTTCTTGATTGGCAGTTTCCCCAATATCTGTCTTACCACCTTGTAATGGTAGCATGTACCTTGTCTAGTGAGGCTGAGCCCTCTTTTACCTTCCTGCAGACATCACTACCATCCTCTATATATTCACCTATAATGACATTTTTGCTTTAACTAGAGGCAGCCAAGTCTTTGATGTGCTAACAAGCAGCGCCGTGCGCGGTGGTCTGACACTTAGCCTGCATACTTATAGCTAATGTTCCACAATAACCTTTTTACTATTATAACCTGCCAATTAGACAGATAAAAGTATAAGAAGATAGAAGTCTGAACTTGGGGATCCCGACCATTATCAAGAATGAGATCCAATCTCCTTAGACAATAATGAAAGTATGCAAAAGTAAAGTAACTCTTTCCGTTGTCACTTAGTACAGTTGCTCAAATTGGTTCAAGTGGACTGGTTTCTTAAAGTAGCTCTTTTATAAATGTACTATTTTCTGTCCTACTAGAAAGGTATATGATGTAAATTGTTGTCAAGATAATATTCTTATGGGTGACTGTATTCATGAGTTATCCAGTCCCATCTGGTCCTGTATTGTGCCATGTGACCACTCTGAGTCTCCGAATGACTAGAGATGAGCAAACTGGATGACCAGACCCAAACCCAAGGATTTCGGGATTCATCACACATGGATCACTAGTATATTCTGGGGTCTGAAGACGAGACCCGGGTTAGGTTGGGTAAAATAATAAATATCTCACCTCTACTATTCTCTCTAGTTGTGTCCAGGCACTCCCTCAACATCCTCTTCTGGCCTCTTGGCTGATGTCATGTGCTCCAGTAGTCACAGGCCTCAGTGGTCACATGAGGGTGTACTGGCATTATAACACTTGTGGTAAAGCATCCCTGGGGAACACGGCATGCCAGCCAGGAGGCCAGAAGAAGGTAGAAATGGAGCGCCCAACGCCAGAGGTGGTGAGGCAATGTAGGTATAAATGTTTATTATTTTATGCTGCCTTTCCTGGTCTATTATACTCCAGGATCTGAAGATACCCCCAAAGTAATAGTAGCACTTCTGGTTCATGCCAAACAAGTTTGGCTCAAAAACTAGACAAGTGGGCGAACTAAATCTAGTGAGGTTCACCCAGCTCTACAGCTGACACAGACTCTTATTTATAGACAAGAACTCGGGTTTGTCTATTTATTCCTATTAGACTCACAGTCTTATAGGACTGAACAGGCAACAGACCGCCTGTCCATACATAAGATGCTGTGTCCGCTGGAGAGTTAGCCTGACAATCACATGACACATACGAGGACCAGAAGGGAGTGGAAACCTCATAAATACTCTCACCAGTACGATTACCTTCTCTACAATTTACTTACAGGCCAGAGAATAAATATTGTTGCGGGAGTGCTACTTTATGTCCATTTCTTGATCGTAACACTTCAAGATTTTTTAACCATTTGCTGTGTAGAACATATTCCGTTTCTGTATTATTGCAAAAACTGCAGACTGTTTGTTTAAATCCCATCACTCAGGATACCTTTTTTCCTGATTTATAGCCACAGTACGGTAGACACTGCAATGATGTCTAATTCCCGAAACCACTCGCCTCCTGCTTATTTACTTGTGTGTGCTGGGGCGACATGCTGCTGTGTAAGAATTAACAACAAAGCAGAATAATATTATTACCAAACTAATCCTATGTCACTGTAAGACTGTGGTCTAATGCGTTATTCCATAATCCCCAAGACCCAGTGGTTCCCTCCACTAACATTTGTTATGTGTAATTAAAAGGTTTATCTCAATATCCTTATCTGAAAGTATAGAATACTAATGTATTGAAAAGTGGAAGGGGTTATACGGCCGCCCCTGTATAATCTATGTATATTGTAGGTAACAGATTGTACTGAGGATTGTACATGCTAAAGTCAATAAAGATTCAAGGGGCCCAGAATACATAGCAATCCAAAAAACATCAAAAACACCAGTAAAAATATTATACACAGGACTACAAAGCCCCAATGGACTTAAGGACATCCATTATTTTATCCCTATGATACAATATATCTAATTGCATAGGGTTAAGTGATTTTTATTGTCCCTCTAACGTATAAGTGATGTTATTCCCTTTGGAATGCCCACCCCACCTTTTTGTCCTATTTGTTTGTTACTGTACCTCTGCACAAAGCAATGTCATGTATATGTATGCTATATGGCCACAAATGGTTGCCCGAATATGGACCTGTAAATTCGCTATTTGCCTAAATGGTGTCTCCAAATGACAAACCTGAAAAATAGGCAACTTTTTATTGTTTTATACCTCAGACATTTACCCTGCTAACATAAAAAATCTATTATTATAGCATATGGATTCAAGAAGACTGAATGAGTTCCAAACATGAAAGAAGCAATGCTCGTCTCAATGATCCCTACCACTTCCATTCCAAAGATTACCGGGTCCCATCTCTTCTTCCTGATCACATCTCAACACACAGGAAGTTCCACTCGCTCTTTGCAATCACTGGACAAGTACTAAGCTGGTCAATTCTGCAGCTAAGGCCCAGTTCACATCTGCGTTCAGTATTCAGTTCGGGGAGTCCGCATGGAGACCTCCGAATGGAATATTGAACGCATTGACATGCGGTGAGCTTATGAAAGCACACGGACCCCATAGACTGGGGCATAATACTGCGTGCAGGGGCCACTAGGGGATACAATAATGTGTGCAGGGGCCACTATGGGGCATAATACTGTGTGCAGAGGCCACTAGGAGATATAATAATGTGTGCAGGGGCAACTATGGGGGACAATACTGTGTGCAGGGGCCACTAGGGGATATAATAAGGTGTGCAAGGGCCATTATGGGGCATAATACTGTGTGCAGGGGCCACTATGGGGCATAATACTGTGTGCAGGGGCCACTATGGGGCATAATAGTGCGCGCAGGATTGTGGGAGGGGTCGATCAAGGTCTTCGGCGTCGGTCGGGGGGGCCCCATGTCAAAGGTTCGCCACGGGGCCCCAACACTCCTAGTTACGCCACTGCTAAGATTCTGTAAATGTACTGATCAGTGCATTCAGGGCCTAGTCATGGATTTTTATGAAAAAGTGTTTAGGATTTTCAAGTGTTAGGCCCCACTGTCACAAACCTAAAAATCTATATTTAACTGCAGTTACCATAGTGATGTATAGTCCTCTGCCAACTAGAATCCTGACATCTCTGCAGTCATAGGGCCATTATTATGCTCTTGTTACTGACTTAAAAAGTAATTTACGGTAAAATACTTAAATACTTGATGGACTTAGTGGTGGTGACTATTTTTAGTACCGGGCGCTGTCATTTTTTATCATTTTTTTGCAAAGTTGTGCACAACAATTTGTATTGCTTTGCAATCAATCTCAATTTAGTTTTTATATGGAGTTGCCAGTTAGATAAAATGGATTTGTGTTACCCAAGAGTGTAGCATTTATTGTGCCCTAAAGCTATCAGAAATTCTCAGAATGCAAAAAGGTGGGAATTTTTCCTCAATTTTTTTTTATATAAGTTAATAATTGATGTTTAGGTTTGTGTAAGTGAGGCCTAACTATTTTTCATGAAAATCCACAACAAGGCCTTGAATACACTGACTAGTACATTGGGCAGAATTCTAAGCTCTTTCCAGTTGGTGTTGCTTGGGCTGAGACTGGTTCTCACCATCTAGTATTTCTTTAAAAAGTGATATACAAGCGACGAGGCTGAGCGGTGAGGAACGCCCCCTCTCCTCCTGACAGTACTCGTCCATAAACTAGTACTGGGGGGAGCGTCCTCACCGCTCAACGTCATGGCTGGTGCGCCCCTTCACAGTATAGCGCTACACACAATACTATCAGGAGGGGCATTCCCAGTTACACTGTCAGGAACGCCCTTCTGACAGTGAAGAGGTATCAGTAATTGCACCAATATTGTCAGGATTCGGGGACACCACGGCCTTCCTGCTATGCGGCGCATGCCCCAGAGGCGTGTCAGAGACTCCTCTGGCTGTATTTAGTACATTAAGGGGTTAAGTTGTCTCCTTGGTGTCGGTTTGACTTGGTGTCCTATCTGTTATGGGTGGGGTTGTATCTCAGTTCCTATTTAAGTCCCCTCCCCCCATGTTCATGTGCCTGCTATAGCATTCAGTTTCTGTTTGCAAACTTCCAGGTTCTCTATAACCTTATCTGTTTACTTGCTACAGTCCTTTAGCTTTGCTTTCCCTTACCCTTCCTGTTCCATGCCTGTTTAGTTTCCTTGTTTATTTTTGTATTCTATTGCTTATAGCTATTGTTCTCTATTATCTGCCACTACTAGTAATACTCAGTTTGTTTCTTTTTTATATTTCAGCCCACTGTTAGGGTAACTATACAGAATCTATTGTAGGTTTCTAAGAGGGGCGTCCTTGTAAGGATGTTACTCTGAGGTTAGGGAACAGTTTCCCAATCTGTTCTTGCCCACGTTCCTGGATTTGTACCCAACCTCAACCAATCTAGGTCAGAGGTTGCAGGGACGTCGGGGACTCTCCTTGGCCACGGATTTCTGGGAGCTCCAGGTCAGTGTCTTACAGATATCTCCAGCCTCAGGGCACATAACGGGAATGCTGAATTCAGTGCACTGTCGGCTTTCTAGCGGTATATAAATCCGCATGTGCCCGGGGACATGAAAGATCCTCTTTAACATAAAATTTAATGCAAAAATTAAGTCATTTTCTGGCGACACATTGTCAGATTTCTTACATGCCAACACTTTTAAAAAGAGCCTTAACCATTACTTATGGATTGTAAAAACATTTCTTCCACGATTTACATGATTATATTTTACACCTAAAATAAAAAAAACCCCTACTATTACTAACCATGACCATAACAGTACAAAAACGGCTTTCCATGTTTAATCATCTACATTACCAGAATGCTCCGGCGCCTACAATGGGATCCAATCTAGTCCTGCACAAGTGGGTGTTTAACCTCCTGCGGAATCGCTACAATTTCCTATTCAGATGCTTAGGTGGTGTTTAACTACACTGAATAAATTATAGGAGCATATGGCACAACAGCAACACGTGGTAGAGAACAAGTGCATATGTTCATGGGATGAGTGCCAAAATTCACCACTTATACAGATCCCGGCTCATACCAAGTATGATGCTTGAGATCGTCTCTCGGCAGTAGACACAGCGCAAATATTCTATAGCTCTCCCACATATACGGGTACAGAGTTTATATAGGAATTGACATTCTGAGTCATTGTTCTGTAGAATTTTAAGGCTCTTACCCAAAGAGCATCAAATGACTCTGGAAATCCAAAGTGAGCTGCGGTTTACACTCTCTAGGACAGACTAGAATAGATTATTAGATTTGTTGCCCAGCATTATGACACATTATTCTTCATAAAACCACCAAAAGTTGACATGAATCAGAATAATGATGGAGCTGGTGGGTCCCATGAGGGAGATCAGACAGAGGTCAATCATATGCAGGATTCCAGGGGTTGGACGCTCACTGATCAGGATGTGCCATAAAATACAATGATGGGAATACCCTTGTGGTGTATTGAGATTTCAAGGTGTGCAAAGATGGTGGAACCTTCAATGACTCTCTGTCACATCCATACAAACCATGGTAGAGCCACAACTATCAATCAACCAAAAAATGTAATGATCTGGACGTATGGGACCCAAAAGCCATCATGTTATGATATCTGTCAAGGCTGCATTTTTTATACACTTTTTCCATATCCAGTATGCTTTTGGAATGATATCCTGATCCACGCAAGGCAAATATATGGAAATGGAAATAAGTCTATGGCTCCATTGGCATATATGGCATATTGTGAAATTTTCCTTTCAACATTACCTAAACTTGACCAGGAATCTGTTCCTTTTGGAATAGAAATACTAATTTGGCAATTAAATCCACATAATGATTAAATAGACTTTTTAACCGAGTCATGCATGATGTTAAGGATGCTGCCCTCTAGAGGGCGGCGTACAGAGTGCACTGTTCTCCTAATTACATCCTGGAGAATAGATTTGCATATTTTTTTACCCAGAATCCCTAGCGGAGCAGGAATGACTTGTAAGTCTCTGTGCTGCCTATGTAGGCAAACACTCTCCCTAATGTGTACGATTATCCCCTGACCCTAAACTTGACCATGTGAGGCTGACCTAACATATCTTATTGACTGAGGCCCTATTCACATAGGTGCACTTTTCTCTCTGTATGTTTCCTGTGGAAACCACATGGACCTATGGGGTCCACTGGTTTCCTTAGATAGCTTTTTGTGTGGATAGGTTTCCATTCGGGTGTCCCCAAGTGAATTCCCCGAATGGAAACCAGAATGCGGATGTGAATAGGACCTGAGACTTGTCTAGGGGTGGCCATACACCTTCAATAGTTGTCTGCTGGACACTTGTTTGGCTATGCCTTCAGACTCTGCCATACAAATACATTCTCAGTTTAGTCATGCATTCTGTAATTTCAATGGGACAGTAGTGTTTATCGGACAATTTTGGCAGTGACTTATCTTCCATGAGTACAAGGATGTGGCAATGCAATTGCTTCTCCATTTGCATGCCTCCATATGCATAAGATAGTCATCCAGTCCCACCAGAATCAGCGGGCTTGGCCGACCTTACCCTTATGTGTATGGCCACCTGTAAGCAGAAAATGCCTTTATATAGCTATGGGAGCAGCAGAAGTTATGTGTCAGAGAAGCAGAATTCTGACTCCTATAAAGAAATATTATTAAATGTATCACAATAACTGATCATCTTCCGTATGGTGGTTGCTTTCTTCATATTTTCATTATTGAGGTAATAGAAAATTAAATTAGTTCAGCATTAACTAGACATGACAATGGGCTGTCGTCCAATGGACTGAAAGATGGAGATTTTTGCTGTTTGAAGCATAATTTTATATGCTGAATCAAACCATATCACAAAATAGCTGCAAAGTAGAGTCGAAGGGAGAAAGGGAAGAACTGCAGAAACTGCAAACCCAAGTACAATGTAAAATCGAACAGTATACAGTAGTGGCTAAATGGAGTCAAGAAATTTTACTAAAGGGGTTGTGTGTATCCCCCATTCTGAATGAAACAGTGGTAATATTCATCGCTCCATTTATCTGACATTGATGGAGATAGCAGTCGGGTTAAGACTGGCTCATGAAACAGAACCTTAATAAATTGGCCGATGTATTCAATAAAAAGTCATGGAACTTGAATAGGAGCTGAGCTGCAGTAACCTGGATCTGCCACTACATAGTATACGGCGCTGTCTGCTGCTAACAGCGGATCAGCGGGGGTGCTGAGAGTTGGACCTCCACCAGTCTGATACTGAAATGTTCCTTTTATTAAAGTTTTTCAAAACATGATTACAGGGTAAAGAGATGTGACATGTACATAAGGCAGTAAGACCTCATTCAAGAAGAGTTACATTACTTAGCAATGCCACCAAATAGGTATACAGGTCTCTATCCATGTGGCATCTCCAGCACACATCAGGTGTAGAGAGGTAATAAATATGTGCCTGTTAGTGCTGTATACCACCTTGTCAACTATTTATTTGAATTTGCTCTGAACGTGAGTACACTTTAATGGGCTGTTTGATAGATGGTAAAAAAAAGGAAAAGAAGTATCACCTGTTCTAATCTTTTCTCTCCCTTTATGATCCATACCTGGTTTTGGCTTTAAAGTTGTTGTCCAATCTCAAGGATCCTGTCATGGCGTCCCATGTGTTCCAGTTCACAGATCCTACAGAAAAATAGCTCTTTAACCACTTCATCACCAGATCATTTTCCCCGGTTTATGGTCAGACACATTTTCAGGTTTTTTTTAGTACATAGGTTTTAAAGACTATAACGTTTTTTTAAATATCATAAAATGCTAAACTGCATCATGGCAGCTCCCATAGCAGTATACAGAGCGCTCATTGAATGCCGCGTGTAAAGTGATTCAGAAGACAAAAACTGTTCCTGCCATCTTTTGGAGGACTCCAGCTTCCTACTCCTGACGCTGCACCATCTGGCAGAGATAAATAGCCACTGCCCGGACGAATAAAGTCAATAGGCGGTCATAAAGCTTCTAGGCTAAGGCCCCATGTAGCGGGCGGGCCGCAACAAAGAAGCGCGGGAGGAAAAAAACACGGCGGCAACGCATCACGTTTTTTTCTTGCAGTGCTTGACTTTCTGCTTCCATTATACCCATAGGGAAACAGCCAGCATTTCCATAGGTAGAATTGATAGGCTCCTTCATAATGAGATGTGTCCATACACAATCTAATACTCTCAGCATTGACAATGTAAAGCCCCTTGATGAATGGTCAGTGTGTTATCCGGGTTTTTCCTGTATAGTACACTGACCCATTCATTTCTATGGGCCGGTACACATGACTGTGAATGGCATGGTCCTATTCCTGTCCAATTTTGCAGCCCTATTCCATAAATGAAAGGGACCGCGGAAGCAAGGCCAATGCACGGGTGGCACACAGGTGACATCCGTGTGTTGCCACTGCACCGCCCATGCCATTCATTAACGCCCGTGTGCAACCAGCTTAAGATTGTGTGGAGACACGCTACCTACTGGTACCATCCAGCTGTCAATTTATTCATTACTTTCTAGATCAGATTACAAAGGAACAGAAAAATGCAGAATTCTAAGAAAATATGCTCTAAAATTTTGATAGGAAATTATAAAACAGACATGTCAGGTGAGGTGCCAGACGTCAGTATGGATACTGGCAAATAATATTAAAAAAAAACCCTTGTGTATAACAGCAAAGCAGAAAACACTAGACAGAGCCAAAGACCTTCGCTAAAACAATAAAGCAAGCTCTCATTACAAAACATCAATATGTCAATTCTGAATTAGTTCAACACAAAGCAATTCATTATCCCAAGTCAAGGCAAATTACAGAGTAAGGCTGCGCATCGTCATGTGTCGGAAGGCTGTAGTGATGGCCCTGAGATTTCCTTATTGCAGTTTGAAACTTTGAAGGATCTTGCTTCTTTGATATGGATATTCATCATGGAATTTTCTGGTTTCATCCCATCAGTGGTGTCCAACAGTGAACATTAGACACCATGCTTGAACTGTCTAGTGGTGCAGATGCAGTTTTGTCCTGTTACTACCATATCAAAGGAGAGTTGGCTTAAAAAAGATGCATCATGTTCTACCCAGTATCCTACAGGAAAACCCAAAAACCCCTATAAACAACACTGACTCATATGGGAATTTACAAACAGATTGCAATTCGCGTTAGGTAATATCAAAATCCGTTCTTAAATGGCCAACTCTCCTCCATCTGTGGATGGGCTCATCTTCTGATCCCAATGTGCTCTTCATAAGTATAGGTCCCTAGGCTGGCCATACACATTAGATACCTATTGGCCAAATGCTTTTTAGTGGGCAATTGTACCTCCTTAATGTGACCACCTGTCAAAATTCAGAATAACCACCTTTGGCAGAGCGGACCGCTGCGAGACGTGCAGGAACAGAGGGGATGTTATGATGATGTTAAGTCATGCCGACTCCAGTGCTGGGCCAGCTGCGCTAGGTTACGTGGTTGAGCATCCATGGCGCGAACAACTCTATCGAGATTATCCCACAGATTCTCGATTGGGTTCAAGTCTGGGGAATTTGCTGGCCAAGGGAGTACGGTAAACTCATCCTGGTGCTCCTCGAACCACGCACGTACACTGTGAGCTTTATGACACGTCGCATTGTCCTGCTGGTAGATGCCATCATCCTGAGGAAAAACATTTTGCATGTAGGGGTGAACATGGTCCGCAAGGATAGATGCATACTTGTGTTGATCCATCGTGCCTTCCACAATGATGAGTGCACCCAGATGGCTGATGACACGTGCCTTCTGCGATTGGTGATTTAATGTTGACATCAAAAGTAGCGGTGGTCACATTAATAGGACTGGACTGTGTATGTGCTAGCATGAATGTATTCTCAGCAGGAGGAGGGAAGTAAGATCTCCCTTGACAAAAAAAAGGATGAAACATGCTGAAATATGAACTGTCTGCTCCTTATACTGTATACCGACAAAGAATAGTTGGGAGACCCCTATAGACGTTAGATGATCCCGCAGACATATATCTAATGCGTACAATAGATACTAATAGCTAATATTGTTCCTGGGCTCTAGTGCCATGTATGAGGATAAGAACATGTGGATATTCGGTGTTGCATTATTCACAATGGTAATGTGATTTTTAAAAAAGACATAGAAGAGGAAATGAAAGGGTAAAATAGGCTTAGCATGCTTGCATCCAAATTACCTCCCTTCCAGTTTCCATGGAGCCGGTTACCGTGCCTTAGCTGACTCGCACAACCTAAAAGCTCCCTAGGAAAAAGAGGCGGGGGGGGGGGGGGGTGGGGGGCGTCGCGCAAGGAGTCCCAAGAAGCCGAGCGAAAACCTCGTTGTAAAAACATGATTTTTAACAAGAGACAAGTTAACCAATTTCCTTACACAAATAAAAGTAACTCTACAAGGAAGAACTCCAGACGACAGCTATGTCTTGCCAGGGCTTGCTTTATAATTGTCTTATAATTGGAGTAAGCGGCCATGACAGTAACATAGTAAATCCTTTATATGGATATTTTTATATCAAAGCATCAGCTACTCATCGCAGGTCTGGTTTTTTCCTTGGATCTCTCTTATGGCAGTCACCTGTTAGTCCTCCAAGGAATGTAATCTTGCCGATAGGTTATACTGTTATTCTTGAGGAGCCCCTACGCACCCTTTTGTTCTCTAGTCAACGGCAACATCTGGTGTGAGAGTGGAAGGAATGCGGCACATGGCAGTTGTTTGGAGACGGCCATGCCCCCTTATGATGAGATAACATTCCTGGTGGTAACACGCCATGCCAATTTTTTTTGATATGGGTATGAAAATGTGCCAACCACACCCTTTTTTGTGACACATCAGAACATAACTTGCCCAGAGAGGACTTTTCCAATTTGGGAGAATTGCCAACTCTCCAGGACTTTGGATGGTGATCCTACCAGAAATGATGTGACAGTGGGAAAGTACGAGTAACAACTATGTGCTCATTTATTTACAGGGAGATTATAAGAGGAATGACAGAGTTCTTAGACATTTGCTACAACGTGGTTACGCAATGGGGAATGTAAGTTTTTCCAAAAACAAACACGACAGGAGAACTGACAGGTCCTCCAAAAAGCTGCAAGCTGAAGAGCTAAGAAAGCCTAAATCCCCTAAACCCAATAGTTTGTTCCCGATCCGTGAACCATGGGTGATCGATTACACACAGACCATGCTGGGGGCTGTCGGCGCCTTCGCGAGATAACCACACAGTCAGTTTTATCATATCATGATAGAGGATTATCATGCTTAGGATTATGAGATATATCATATGGCTTGTAGATGCCTACAGTTTGTAATGTCACGCCATTCTCGGGTTTTTTGGGGGGTGGGGGGATATGGTATCTTTGCATAAAAGTATGTAGACAATAGGTCAGAATTGCCAATTGCTTATAAAAGGCTTATTTGAGGGTAAATGTTCACTAACCTCTCCCCATTCCTGCCCACGTTGTGGTTGACCCAACTCACTTCCCACCCATTTCTTGGCAGCTATTTCCTAGAAACATTCCTTCGAGTAGAGAATACGGTGTTTCTTGGATGTTCTACTTGGGTTTACTAATATCATTTATACACATAAGTATTTGACCCCTTGCTGATGTTGTAAGTTTGAGCGCTCAAAACATCCCATTCATTTCAATGGGTCGTTATGGGCGTATAACGCGCGTAATTTTGTGCACGCAATTTTGCGGCCACAAAATTATGCACGCAAACTTACACACTTTATACGCCCGTAACGACCCATTGAAATGAATGGGATCTGTTTTGAGCGCTCACATTCTGACATGTGTATAGTGCCAGAATGTGCACCCGTAAACTCCGTGTGAACTGGCCCTCAGGGTATGTTAATTTTAACAGTGAGAGATAGAATATCCAAAATAAAATCTAAAAAAAATCACATTGTATAAATTTTATAAATTTATTTGCATTTTGCAGAGAGGAATGAGTATTTGATCCCTCTGGCAAACAAGATGAGACAAAAATTGAGCTCTTTGGCATTAACTCAACTCACCATGTTTGGAGGAAGAGAAATGCTGCCTATGACCCAAAGAACACCGTCCCCACTGTAAAGCAAGGAGGTGGAATCATGTTTTGGAGAGTTTCTCTGCTAAGGGCACAGGACTACCTTACCACATTAATGGGAGAATGGATGGAGCCATGTACTGTAAAATTCTGGGTGACAACCTTCTTCCCTCCACCAGGACGTTAAAAATGGGTCATGGCTGGGTCTTCCAGCAGGACAATGACCCAGAACATACAGCCAAGGCAACAAAGGAGCGGCTCAAAAAGAAGCACATTAAGGTCATGGAGTGGTCTATCCAGTCTCCAGACCTTAATCCCATAGAAAACTTATGGAGGGAGATGAAGCTCCGAGTTCCCAAACAGATTCAAAATATTAATGATTTAGAGATGATCTGCAGAGAGGATTGGACCAAAATTTCTCCTGACATGTGCGCAAACCTCATCATCAACTGCAAGAAATGTCAGGTCATTGTGTGCGCCAACAATGGTTTTGCCACCAAGTATTAACTCTTATTTGCCAGAGGGATCAAATACTTATTTCTCTATGTAAAATGCAAATACATAGAAATATAAAGTGCCCAGACAAATTCCTGCGATCATCTAGACATACCTGCTCAGAAAAAAATAGGTTACAATGCAGCCATATACGTTTTTGGCAGGTGTTGTTATGTGCGAATAACCCTGAGGCGTGTCTGGCGAAAAATATTTACAGAATGAAGGAGTGGGATTTACAAGGTGTATACAAACTATACATACACTACAAAAGCTAAGGTGACATATCTGTCTGCAATGCTCCATTTAAGAGAACCTCGCCCCGTTTCTTAGCTTTCTCAAAAACAGCTCCACCCTCTGGCTGGTGACATAACCACGCTTTATGACATAATAAATGCTTGGTGCAATGTGTCACAAAAAAAATTAACCCTGTTGTAAATGCAAAGACTAGAAGCTATGATAAAATATGCGAGGGAGGGAATTTCTCAGACTAAAATTTGCGTAAAAATTTTGCAACATTTTGCACCACTCCTAAGTAAACATGATTGGCGCTCTAGCTGCCAAATTCATCAAGCCTTGTGCGCCATTTAATAAATTTAGCATCATGGCTGGATTTTGTATGACATTTCTAAAAACTAAACATAACCAAAAGATTTATTTTAATTCCCCCAAATAAGATTTATCTCTTTTTGCGGTTTTTCATTTCTTAACTCCAATAAATGAACTTTAAAGCCACAAAACAGTGTTTAAAGTTTGGAAAAGAAATAATGAGCACAAAAGATGATCTTTCCATTCGACTAATGATTTGCTGCTTTTACCTTTTTTCTTTTAATAAATATGTTTGCATCCTCATTAATTGCATTCCAGCGAGCCCCTAGGTACCTGTGTTTTCAGCACAGCCGGCGAGATATTTACGAGAGCACAGTAGGAAAACCGACTCAGCAAGATTCACATCATCTTTCAAGTATTGCATACTGTCTCTGATGAGAGCTCAAACAAGGTTTAGCTCAGAATTAGAGTGCCCGAGTATATATAAGAAGATGCCAGGCAATGAAGATGCCACCCTGTGCTTATTTATTCATTTCCCTTTTCTGGCAGTCTTAGAGGTATTGGTATCATGTACATTTGGCAGGGGCTTTGCATAGAACATTATGACTGAGGGTTGTATTTTCAG
This sequence comes from Leptodactylus fuscus, assembly GCF_031893055.1. Classification (NCBI taxonomy): domain Eukaryota; kingdom Metazoa; phylum Chordata; class Amphibia; order Anura; family Leptodactylidae; genus Leptodactylus; species Leptodactylus fuscus. The sequence continues at coordinate 26,654,707 of NC_134272.1, forward strand.
TGGCATAACTAGGAATGGCGGGGCCTCGTGGTGAACTTTTGACATTCTCCCCCCCTGGAAACCCTGACCAATCGACCCCACCCCCATACTGGCCCCTGTGCACAGTATTATTCCCTATAGTTGCCCCTGCACACAGTATTATGTACCTTAGTAAGCCCTGCACACAGTATGATGCCCCATAATGGCCCCTGCACACAATAAGATGCCCCATAATGGCCCCTGCACACAGTAAGATGCCCCATAATGGCCCCTGCACACAGTAAGATGCCCCATAATGGCCCCTGCACACAGGATGAGCAATGTCATGTTAGCTTTTGATTGTTACCTGGGTACCTTTTGTGGAGTCCAGATATCTGTGCAAGACATACCAGGGAATCCCTTAGACTAAACTAGCAGGTTTGGTAAGTGGTGTAACTAGGAATGGTGGGGTCCTGTGCCAAACTTTTGTCTTTTCAGACCGCAGAGTATAATAATCGGAGACTCAGAGGAGGATACAAACATAAAAAACACTGTTACTTACCTCTCCTGGGCTCCGATGCACTCCCAGCTGATGTCGGCCATCTTCAATGATGGATGGGATGTTACTTGAGCTGGGCGTGCGACACATAATTATGCAAGCCCCAGCCCACGTGACGCCTGGAACATCACCAAGTAGGCCTGAATCCTTCTGAAGCCGGGAAAGGTAAGTGACAGTGGTGTTTATGTTCTTTCACCTCCCCTGGTCCTTTGATCATTATACTCCAGGGTCTGAAAAGATCCCCCAAGAGTAATAATAGTGCTTGTTGGGTTCGTAGGCCCGCGGCCTTACTTACCAATCTATGCTCCTGCTCACAGCCACCTCCGCAGAAGGGGAAGAGCCAGTGGGTGTGAGCAGGAGCCAGGATCGGTAAGTAAATAAGGACCGTTACCTGCTGGAGTTATTCTAGCAGATAAAGGCCTATTTAAAAAAAAAATCTGCATTGGTAGCGGCTGCCGCTGCCCCCCCCCCCCCCCTTAGTGTCTCGGGCCTAGTCGCAGTCACTATCATGGCTGCCCTAGTAGTTACACCCCTGTGTATTTTTATTCAGGACAAGGAAGATCTATGGATAGATTTTACAATGTCTGAAAACTTGCATATAAGAAATGTAATTTCAGCCTCATAAAATCTAAAATCCCAGTATTTGTAAGCGATATTATATTATAGATTTGCTATGAATATTGTTCTCTAATTTATCATGCAAATAACTCACTTTGCTAATATAATCTGAAGCAGTAGAAAAGCAATATACTGTACAAGGTCTGGACCATTGATATTCATTAGATTTGGATCACTGACCCCGGTGTATGAATACCCGCTGTTATTCACATAAACTGCTATTCAGGCATTGGTTACTGCATTGAAGAGACCTGATAAACTAGTCTAATGTTCTCCTTAAACACAATTTTACAATATACCTGCATATATTATCTACATAAAAAGTTGATTAATCTAAATACATTGTTACTTACAGTATCGTCTATAGATATTTGGTTGCAGAATGTGTTATAACCTGAAGATGCATTCACAATTCTACTGGTAGTTATTGGAAACAGTCAACGAATGTGCAGACAGATCCATCTTTAACAGCTTTAGTCCCCATACTCAGTCTGGAAAATCTGGTCAATTCGTCAACCAGATTTGACAATCCAAACCCAGTCAGAAGATGGCATTACTTGCATTATAGCAATCTATGATGGTGGGAGTCCCTGTCTACTCACTGCTGTAATGTCCGCACTATACAGTAAAGGATAATAGAGCTGCGGCCAGGTAGGGATTCCTTGCATTATAGATCGTTACAATATAAAGAGTCCCATCCAGGAACTTGAGGGGGTACAGAGGGTGCAGTCACACCAGGGCCCCGGAGCCTTAGGGGGCCCATAAAACACTGGCATCAGTATTGAGATTGCAGCTTCCATTTGGCCCATAAACCAAGGAACCTAGATTACCCTAACCACACTAAGGTGGATTAAACTCCTTAGCACCCGTAACCATCACTATCAAGAATTCACTGTAGGGATGAGGTAGGGGACCATGGACAAAATATTGCACCGGGCCCACAAGACTTTAGTTGTGCCACTGGTCCCATCTGCTGACAGGGTTCAGTCTGAGAATGATAGCCAATATACGGGACAGATTCTCCAGTTTAGATTGGGGAAACTCTTCCTGTTATTTATTGGAAACAGTCAACAAATTTGTTGACAGATACAACTTAACAGCTTTAGACTCCATGCACATGGAACAATATGGGCTAGAAAATCTGGTCTTAACCCAGTCAGGAGTAAGGACTTGCATTATAGAGATCACAATGATGCCAGGAGTCCCATCCCCTGACTGAGAAATCTGACTGATGGACTTACAGTACCAAGGGGAACATTAGCTCTGAATCCTGCTGGATGATGAAAGTATCTCTGCTTGTCTTCCATCCTGACCTAGAAGACAGGCTGCAGGTATGTAATGGCCCCCACCAAATATTTAAACATTCTAACAAAGCTATATCGGTAAATGTCAGATCAAATAAAGAGTCCTCTAAATGGTCAACTAGAAGGTCCAAATGAAACGTGTTAGCAAACGGGGCAAGTTACTTTAGTGGCATGTTGTCTTTTACGTCTACCATTTGGTAGTTCGGAACCAGTGAGTGCTGCTGTATATGAAGTGTTGAATCACACCAACATATTCCAAAGCACTTTACAGATACGATCATCACGCACAATCGGGATCACAATCTAAATTCCCTATCAGTACATCATTAGAGTATAGGAGGAAACCCATGCAATTGTGGGGAGAATATATAGGGACCCCAATACTGCAAGGCAATAGTGCTAACCACTGAGCCACCTTGCTGCTCAGGTTAGGTGGATGCTGCTGGGGCAGAAACTAACAGCTTTGCCCCATTGGAAATGCTCACCTCTATGGGTTAATTCATACAAACTTACAGAAATCTATACATAGTCTGTACCAGCAGCATAACTACCTGGGTAGCAGTGGTAGCAGCTGCCACAGGGCCTGGAACATCATGGGGCCCGGTGGCAGACACTGTAGGTTTTTTTTTTTTTTTTTTAATAGGCTGTTACCTGCTGGAGTAACTTCAGCAGGTAATGGGCCCTATTTACTTACCGATCCTGGCTCCTGCTCACGGCCGCAGGCGCCTTCCCTTTTGCAGCTGTAATCAGGAGTGGGGATAGGTAAGTGAGGCCACGGGCCCGTGAACCCCACATACACTATCAGTATACTCAGGGGTTCTTTTCAGACCCCCCGAGTATAATGATTGGAGGCTCAGAGGAGGTGAGGGAACATAAGAAAGACTGGTACTTACCTCTCCTGGCTCCGGAAGGCTTTAGGCTTAGTTGGTGATTTCCCAGACGTCACGTGGGTCGGGCTTGCGTCTTTATGCATCACGATGCAAGCCCCAGCTCAAGTGATGTCTCTTTCATCATTGAAGATGGCCAACATCAGCAGGAAGTGTGCTGGAGCCCAGGAAAGGTAAGTAACAGTGTTTTCTATGTTTCTATCCTCCCCTGGGTCTCCGATTATTATATTCTAGGGGGAGAAAGTGCATGTCAAAAGTTGCCATGGGGCCCCGCCATTCCTAGTTACACCACTGGTCTGTACATACCCCAACTCAATGAGGAGGGCAAATCACAGTCAAAGGGGTACAATGCTGAACAAAGTGTTTTTGTCCTGCTTTTGGCTACTGGTTGGAGTTTCAGCACCCAGACCCAAAACAATCTAAACTTCTGACATGCAACTATAACTCAGTCACAAGCATTAAAACGGTCACAATGCCAACATAGTATATAATTAGCAAGTAACTGAAATTCTCTGTTGAATAATAAAAGATAAAAATACATTTAAATACGGGTATATTAAATATATACAGTATTTGTGTGTGTGTCACTGTGGACTAGAAACCATTCATTTGCTTGGTATCAAATCACTGTAACCCTACAGCCATCAGATTACTCACCTTGCCATAGCAAAGCATGTAAATGGTCCTATGATTAAAACATCTATAAATAACCAATATAATAGTCTAACATCATGTATAATGTGAAACAGACTCACATGCGGGTTCAGTCCCCGCTACGAAATGAATTATCATGATAGAAGGTGAGTGAATAGAATTAATCTCTTTGGGAAATAAGAAGACAGAATCAAGTTCCATACACTGCTAGACACTCTATAGGTACAAGACTGGGATCAAAGTGAATTCACCGAGACAAGTAATCAATTCTGGCAGAAAGTAGCCACAAAGACACTTCAGTCTCATCAGGACAAGCGGTAGACAGCGCCGTAATGAGATCCTATCGGAAAGTCATAGATACACATCAGCTCAGCACAATGTTTCCTACTATTTACTGGCAGAACAGATACAGACTGCGGATGCAATAAATGGTTTGGAAAAACCCTTTACATAGAATATACCTGGAATTCAATGACCATTTTCTTCTACATACATGTACATACTTTCTGTACCGTAGCTTCATGTCAAATTGTCATGTCACATCACCCGAATTATTTAGAAATATAAGAATCTTGAGAGTTCTTCTTGCCTACTTTACGGACCACCCAATCTGGGTAAGGACATACTCAGGCTCTTGGGTCCATTGTTCATATAGATGACATAGTATGACATCATGGTGGCTTTATACTTTGGAGAAAGTAGGAAGGAAAAAAGCCTGCAATGTCTTCATCAGAATCCTGAGGTAGGGCTTTGGTTGGAAATGATGGGTAGGAGATCTATATGATGGAGCTCTTTATTATATGGGGTGGGTTATTTACTCTCATTCAATATACTTTCCCTTTCAGGCTGTATTCACACTGCATTCTCTGCAAAATATTTCCTATAAAAATTCGGTGAGCATTTTGTCTGTAGGTACGGCAGCAAAAAACCTGAGGCATTTTTTGCTGTAGTTTTTGTGGCAGGTGATCATCCTACTCAATAGGATTGATCAAATTGTGGTCACAGTCTGCACCTTCAGTGGAGAGTCTGATGATGAAGCCATTGCAAGAAAGGGCAGAACTCAATAGAGGCGTTTTTAGATCAGATTTTGAGGGGAAGACCGCCTCAAAATCAGCTCGAAAATCGCAGTGTTTCTTCAAGATTATTATATTAGTGTTACTGGGACCCATTCTCAACCTCTCAAGATTGGGATGCAGCTGTGGTCCCAAAGTTAGTGTAACGGTAGGGTCCCAACCTGTATCTTCAGCTCAATGATGGACCTCACATAAGCAATTGCAAGATTATCTTGCAATTGGTTGTGTGAGATCCATCACTGAACCATTCTCAACCTCATTACTGAATAAGACCCCCTGAAATATGTCTTCACTCCTGGCTAACCTCCAATGCCATCTTTGGCTCTAAGAACCTTGGTGTTGGGACAGGTAAATCCTTCTAGAATTCTTGCCCAGTGCTATGATTTGGCTCAGATATGGTCACTACTTTACAAAGCATCCTGAAGCACAGAGAAATTAGTTTTCCTTCCTCACTATAAAAGTCAGGTTTTGCTGTTTCTGGGGAATCTCTGATCATGGCTTAAGGGACCCCCGGGAATCCTGCTTGGGAAACACCCACAGTAATGACATATATACCTGTCATGACTGACTTTGATGAAATCGATGAGGAAGGTCACAGCATGTGTGGAATGCATAATTCAGATCGCTGAGGTTTATTATGCGAGGTTTAGGAGGTTATTACAGTATATAGAACAACATTATTAGGTTGTCCTATGGAAAGATCAACAGTATAAGATCTGCGAGGGTTCTACACCCAGAACCTCCACAGATCTGCCGAACGGGAACAGTGCAGCTTTAGTATTTATATGCCAGGGGTTGTACAGCTAGACTTCAGTGGAGCATTGCTGCAGTATTGAAAGCCCCCACTAGGGTTTGTATGGTGAGTGAGCAGTGTGGCTTCCGACTTGTAAACATTAACAGGAACTGGCTGTCCCCAGACACCACAACTGTGGGGATCCTGGGTGTCGGACCCTCAAATATCTAATATTGATAACCTATCCGAAAAATAGGTAATCAATATTAAAAACTGGACAGCCCCTTTAAGATTTATCAGTCCAAACTCACCATACCCTAAAGAAAAGTGGCAGAAGAGCTCAGCTGCATATTGGGTGTTTAGACTCCAAAATTTCCTATTGAGCCTATAAACTGCTCCAAGAACCGAACATAGACTATGGGATACAGCACTTAGAGGTCTTGTCCCCTTTGCTTTAGCAATCAGTAGGGTTCTCAACAGCCGCACCCTCACTAATCAAAAGGCCTGGTTCACATCTGCGTTCGGTGTTCTGTTCCTGAACGGAATACCAAATGCATTGACAAACAGTGAGCAATGAAAGCACACGGACCCCATAGACTATAATGGGGTCCGTGTGTTTTTCACACACTGTCCGCATGAGTCATGAACTACTTTCATCTTCGCATGACTCGTCCCGAGACCTTGCGGAAAACACACGGACCCCATTATAGTCTATGGGGTCCATGCGCTTTCATTGCTCACCGCTTGGTATTTAGTTTGGGGGGGGGTCCCCAAGTAGACTCCCCGAACGGAATACCGAACACAGATGTGAACTAGGCCTAATGGGTCACCATGAAATGACAAAAAAAATTTGGAACGTTTGGTTACAATTTAACTTTACAGTCTTATGGAAAATGGTTTATGAATATTTTTTCCGGTAGGGTAAGCCCAACTATGTTGGTTGAAGTTGTTCTACCAGCCGGTGAACAACTCCAACAACTTTGTAGATAATTTTAGATGGTAAAATGAGTGAGCGGCACAAATATGCACACGGGCACGCCATCACCCAGTTATTGTGCCCTTCAAAAACAAACACAGACTTAATAATTGTTTTTAAGACCAGGGTGCAGCTGGAAATGACACAGTGCTAATCGTTTCATCTGCATGATTTTCACCTAATGAATGCATTAAATTGACCTAATTTTTCTTGGTCTCCCTCTGTATATGTAGTATAACAATAGAAACATTCTCAGAGAGCTTACCAGTGTTCAGCCCGGCATCCAGCACTGAGACCAGCAGGAGAGTTATCTGAAACCAGAGAGTAAACAATGCATTCATTATTCACACATCAGATACACAGAACAATTTCTCCTTTTGTATTTAGGGAAGCGATTGATACCTCTGGGACATAAAGGGTACAAAACCATAATGATGCGAAAGAACAAATTCAACACAGTACTAATCTCAGTAAGCCCCAATTAAAAATGATTAGATGAAAACAATCCATGGCCAAGTCTACAGAAATATTTTCTAGTTGTCGGCCGTTATGTAATGAGATGTAACCTTGACATAGACGTTGTCTTCCGTCTGACGTTCAAGTAGGAAGATGCAGATGACATCATAAATCAGGAAGTTCCTAAAATTTGCAGGTTACTTTGGTCCTTCTGAATAGTTAATTGAAAGCTCTTCTATTAAAGCTGAGTATACACGTTAGATTTTGTGTGGTTGTAATGTGGCCAATTTGTCAATGGTGATCTCGTTGTATGAAAGATCCCACCATCAACAGTAACAACTAAACTGCAGTGAGTCTGCTCAAACAGGCTGCCAAAAAGTCTTATTTTCTGCCATTAACTGGCCAAAAAGTTCCAACATGGTTGTTCTTGGTACCATTGGTCAAAATTGACTTGGTCTAATATAGAGGGCAATCTTGAGGAGTGTTTCAGACAGCCATGTAAGGGCCCATACACATGATGTAATGTGGCGCTCATTCTGACACGTAAACACGTGACAGAGTCATCGCTTCAAAACAGAATCCCATTGATTTCAATGGGTTCCATTTAACGTGTGTAACACATTGACATCAATGGGTTAAAAAGCCTCCCGTTGATGTCAATGGGTAGTTGGCGTAAGACGGAACCCATTGAAGTCAATGGGATTCTATTTTGAAGTGCTGACTCTGACACAGAATAAGCGCCGCGTTACATCGTGTGCATGGTCCCTTAAGCGAAATACAATTCATGTGACAGCCACATTACCTGGACCAGCCATGGCTCTGATGTATCAGACGCACTGATCATAGTACTCTATGAAGCCATGAGATGCAGGACGGCCATTGGTCTATTGTCCTATACACAAGTACAAGACAGTAGACCCATTATCAGGGGCATAGTATTATGGGGTGGAGGATTAGCAGTTACTACTGGGACTCAGACCCTTTGGGTTCCTATTCCAAAAATAATTTACCACTATTCTCAATGGCACAAGGTGGATAGGGGTCCCATTAACGATTTTGTATTTGGGTCCAGGATCTTCAAGTTAGGTCTCACTATGATGCAGTAAAAATGATTCAGCTTAGCCATGGGCAATATAATAAATGTGGTCATCACACAGACCATGTTTTACAGACCAAACGGGACCATCTGAATTGGTCCTAAGCTTGAAATTAAACATGAAGTCTTCAATTAAGGTTTCTGAGTCAAACACACAAGTAGATTGAAAAGAGAAGTGAGAGGAGCCATATATGGGTCATAAGACGCATGGACTCCACTATACTCTTCAAAAAGATCAACGTCATTATAGATGATAATCGGACACAGTTTGATAAGATGTGGTCTCCTTGGGTCACTAAAGCTAACGGGACAATTATAACACTTCCGAAGTTGACATCCTTCCCTGGGGTTGAAGCCTTACTTTAAGACCCAGTGCTACTCTCCCGCCCCTCCTTGATGTTTCTTATGTTGCAAACATTTCTATTGTTATAGCTTACTTTATTAGTGTTGCATTTACTGCTATTATTTTCTGTTTCAATGTCTTATTTCTATGACCTACATATTTCCCACCACCTTTACCTGTTGGCAGTGTCTGCAATGAACATTTCTTATTTCTATGGCTATTTTGATCCCTGTAGTATAGGATATATACTGTATCTCTTGTTTTATCCAATAAATACCTTTGAAACTACAATCGTCGTTGGTGGGTCATATATAGACCATCTCCTGTGTCCTTTATACCCTTAAACTTCTACTTAGATGTCTCTGACTTAGCCGCGATAACCAATTAATCCAACATTTAATCCCTTGTGTCATTTTACGTTATATTTTCTTTGTTTTGTTACTGTACTCGCTACTGTAGGAGTTTATTATTTCTTGTCTATACAAGCCATGTCTGTTATTTAGTCTGAAAGCTGGAACAATACCATGCATGCTGTAAGCATCGCCGCGGATCTTGCCAACCACAATGCAGCTGCTAGCTGCAGGGACTTATGAAAAAGGACCAGAAATGGTGAGCGGGCCAAGAAAAAAATGACATTCTACATTAGGAAAACAAACACATAATGAATGTAGAAAGAGAACACAGAGAATCCTCAGTCAATAAAAAGCTAATGGAAATATTCTAGACGTTCCAAATCCTGCACAGTCACAGGATTCCTCGTAGTCAGATATGATACTTCTTAGGTATTTTATTAAGAAGAATGTAATATCCTATTCTGCTTTCAGTCTCTCACTCCCAGCTTGTTGAGCTGATCATATACGTTACATTCATGTCATTCATACTGGCAATTTTGGTACAACCATCCAACAGCTTCTGTGTTTGGGGATGTTCCAACAAATCTTGAATGGAAGAAGGATCTATTGGATTTCAACAGGATTTCAACATGCCCATTGTTCTGCCCTTTGGTGAGATAAGCTGTAGCCAAAGGTGTCTGACAGCAGCTTACTCCATGTTCCTCATTCATAACACTTGCAGGCTAGACCAAGTCAAGTGTGCGTGTATATGGAGGAGTTGTAAGAAATGGCTATCAACTATACAAATTTTATATAATATAACAGAAATCTGTGCTTAGTTCTCAAGATGTTTGGAACAACCTCCTTTTGAGTTCCTTCAAGAACCATGTACAAGTGTACCCAAAAGAAAATTAGTTCTCTAGCAGCGATGGGGGCAGTCCCTGGTGCTGAAAATGCGATGGGGGCGTCCCCACTGCTGCTCAAAGACACGCTCCAGCGACGCCTCTATCTTCGGCTGGATCCTCCCCTTCTTTCGTCGTCTTACATCTGCTTCACCTCCGACGCCTGCACAGTTGGCTCTGCCAGTGAGACATTAGTAGAGCCGACTGCGCATGCCATTTTTGGGAGGCCACTCTTGCTCTTGTGGTTCAATACACCTCCCAAATAGGCCTCCAACCAGCATGCATACTCAGCTCTGCTGGTGTCTCACTGGCAGAGCCAACTGCGCAGGTGTCGGAGGTGACGCAGAAGGAAGACTACGAAAGAAGGAGGGATCCAGCTGAAGATAGAGGCGTCGCTGGAGCATGTTCTCGAGCAGCAGTGGGGACACCCCCATCGCATTTTCAGCGCTATTGCCTGCCCCCATCACTGTGAGAAGCTAATTTGCATACCGGTAAAAAACAGTATTTCTAAGAAACAGTGCAGCGGAGACCACGTCTAAAGGTAAGAGACGAATAGCCTTTCTAAAAGCTGCTCTGACGTGTGATCGCAAAAAAAATTAATTTCACTGGTAGAATCCCTTTAATAATAAAACAGATTTTTTTATGAAAATGGAGCTGCAATGCAGAATAAGAAAGGCATCTTAGGAAAGTGTAAAAGCAGCCCTACAAGATATTGTCATTAGTCTGATACTGATTTTCTTGCTGACAGACTATCTTTAAATAGAAATCTTTATTGTTCCAATGCACAACATGTGACACAGAATAGTTATGGCGCCAGACCTTATTCTTAATGTCATAGTGTTACAATGCAAGAAGCGTTTGTATGGGTTGTTTTTAGCAATGGCCCTATAAATTCTCTATACAAACGCTGCAGTGCTCAGCTGAGAGCCACAACCCCTTTTCCAACCCCCACTAACATTGGTGACCTACCCTAAATATAGAATAAAATCACCACTTTTATTGCTCTCAGGACCTCAAGACCATTTTGTGTTCAACAGGTAGCAGGATTTATTTTACTGACTTCTAAGATGAATATACCGTATACACAGTGAAATATTAAAGAAAAGCTATAACTTATGGAGTTCTAATAATTTTTGGCTTGCACAGTTGTCTGCAGGTCCTGAGAACATACATGATCTTAGCTAACCCCAAACCACACTGGGAATTACAGGGCATTGCAGAGAAATTCCTGGATTTATCTTCCCACTTGGTTTATATTTAGCTTACGTGTCCCCATGCTGCAGAATCTCTGTCATTCTTGTAGATAGCGATTACTGGGCAAAACATGTAGTAGATGTTTTCCTAGAAGTTACTATTCCCCTTATGTTTGTCCCTTCCCACCTTACATTATATATGTATTCATCTGCACTATTTTAGTGTGTTTGTTGCACAGCGTGCATTTTCATATTATTACATTTCACGCTTATGGCGGGCAAGTTAAGCTCTTTTTGACTTTCTGATAGAAATTCTGGCATCTAGAGATATCTTAATATGCCAATACATTATAAAGGCACAGTAGAAAATTACTAAAGCTAGGTATAAGACAAAAAAAAACTAATAAGATAGGGTAGCAGCCTTGTATACTCTGTCTCTTATATTCAGTCCCAGGAAGGAAGGAGGCCAGTGGCTAGAGATGGACGTCTGCGCCCTCTGGTCCACAGATTGGAGGGTCGACAAGGTGAATAAAATATATGACCTTTAGTGGACAAAAACGTACTGCACAATGTGTTTCGAGCTCCACAAGCTCTTCTTCAGGTGCACAATTACTTGCCAGATGCGTCACATATCTGGCCTCAACTGGTAAGCAATAGAGATGAGCGAACAGTAAAATGTTCGAGGTTCGATATTCGTTTCGAGTAGCCCCTCAATATTCGACTACTCGAATCGAATATTGAACCCAATTATAGTCTATGGGGGGAAATGCTAGTTTCAGGGGTAGGCAACGTTCGATCAAATTATACTTACCAAGTCCACGAGTGAGGGTCAGGCTGGATCCTCCATGCAGTCTTCTCCGTGCAGCGTCCCCGCGGCATCTTCCAGCTCTGCATTCACTCTGCCAGGCATCGGGCCTGGGCAGAGCCGACTGCGCATGTCCGCACTACAAGCATGCATGCGCAGTCGGCTCTACCCAGGCCCGATGCCTGGCAGAGTGAATGAAGAGCCGGAAGACGCCGCGGGGAAGCTGCACGGAGAAGACTTATAAAGGTAGGAGAAGAACCAGCATTGATTGGCCGACTGTATAGCATTTGGCCAATCAATGCTGGTTCTGCATCGAACTTTTACATTCGAATAGCGAGTGGTACTCGATCGAGTACAAGTATTTCAAATACCGTAGTATTCAATCGAATACCTACTCGATCTCTAGTAAGCAATTGTTACCTGAAGAAGAGCTTGTGGAGCTCGAAACACGTTGTGCAGTACGTTTTTGTCCAATAAAGGTCATATATTTTATTCACCTTTTCGACCCTCCAATCTGTGGACCAGAGAGTGCAGACGTCCATCTCTAGCCGCTGGCCTCCTTCCTTCCATTACCACCTGGTCCTCGGTGACCAGTCTGTGGATTCTGCAGCCACCTCAACCTCTATGCTTCCATTGGTGTGGTGTGTCACAACATTTCCAACATCCATTGCAAACTCATCTACACTAGAAGCACACTCGGTGTTCTCCCCCCCTTTTTTTTTTGTTCTCGTTGTATTCAATTCCGTCTCATACCAAATGAAAAAATAAAATAAAATGAAACTTTAAACCGATGGAGACTCTTCCAGTATTGTCCTCATTAATATTCAGTGCACTGAGATGACATCACAGTGAATACTAATGAGCTGGCATCCAGGTGAAAGTGACTATCCATTGGTCAACCAGGTCGCTGTACATGAAAATTGGGAGCCTCCTAGGAAAGCCAGCTCAGTTGCCATGTCTGATGTCACACACATATTACATTGTAGCCATCTTGCAGCTTTGTAACAAAGTTTCAGTTTAATTATTCTAATCCCACTTATTTGGATAGAATTTTCATGAAGCATGTGATGATGGAGAATAGTCTACATTATGCATACATAAAGTTTCAGTTTGTAAAAGTCAGGCCAGGTTGCTAAGGAAATAATGGGTGCTGCCTAAACATTTGTGGTGTGGTCTGGCAATTCGGGCTCTTGGCTAGGAAAATCAGGTGTGACCTGAAAATACAGGTTAAAGTGTTCTGATCTGATATTCAGCAAGGTGCATGCACTAATGAACTAAAGTGCATAGTACTGCTATACATATAGCATTGAACAGGGATGCCTAGAGCTCACCAGTGCTATGTCAAGGTAAGCTGCGGGCCCACCAGCCTCGGGGGGCCCACTATGGGAATCACCTGTGGCCTGTCTGAGCTTATGTACATAGCACTGATGCATTACTACATTCTTAGGGCTGGTGTCCCCGTTACTAGTAAATTACCCAGCTTTCCCAGACGCAAATAATATAGCTGAAGAACATTAAAAGAGTGTAACATATAAAGTTACATTTACGGCAGACTCTTTTTAATAACTCATGGGGCATGCTTTTAATGTGAGCAATAGATGGGAAGAAATAGGGCAATGTATAATTGCTAATCATTACATAGTGTACTGTTAGTTTTTAATAGGATCCTACATTCAGGGGGATATATTAGGCTGAGCACCGCACTCAGATCCAGGAGCTCGTATACAAGTCATAAGCCTCCACTCAAAGCCCTGAGGACAAGGGATGATTCAGAGGCGTGAATCACACTGTTCACAGCATCCACCCTGAGAGAGACGCTTTAACCTACACAGCCTGCACCGAGCAGCGACATACGCAGAACAGGACGGAGCTGTTTATTGGACAGCATTGAAGAAGTGATTGCTATATATCATTGCTAATTAAAGACGAGTCGGCTATGGGAAGTGTCATGGCTAACTGCAATGCAGTCTCCATTATTGATCTCCCTCTGATGGGATTAGGCTTTATAAGGAAAATGGTGAAAAAGATCATTAAAATGACGGGATAAGAACAAGCCCCAGTGTCTAAGGATGACAAGGACAAATCTCCACAATCCTTCAAAATATTAAAGCAGATGGAATAGTGACAACAATTGATATTCACCTTTAGTGCTCCATACTATACGTACATTAGGACAAAAGGTCAGCCACATGGTTATTGATGATGTGACTACAGTTTAGCCCATCGGTCTAAGCATGAAAGCATCCTTCACTGTCTTCAATACCAGTGATCGGAAATTAGTTGGAGAAGATCAGAAGCAACGTCAAGAAATATTATTTCGCTCATAGAGTAGTTGAGCCTTGGAACAAACTTCCAACAGATGTAGTTGGGAAATTTACAATAAGTGAATCCAAGTCTACCTGGGATAAACTCATATCTATCTTAAGATGAAGTGGAAATAATATAAGGGCAGGCGATATAGATGTTGTAGTCTTTTTCTATTTTTCTAGGTCAAGTGGACTTCTTCATTTTCCAGCAAGTGAATTTACCCCAAGGAACCATTTACAGGGCAGAATATGAAGAGGTATTCCTCTTCATTTTCCGGCTACCATTTACTGACTCTCAGCTACACGTGAAAACCAATGCAAAGCATCAGAATTCCCTTTTGCTTTTCCACTGCTGATTGGACCCAGATGAACGGGCCTAAGAACTCTTGAGCCACGGACTCCATGGCTGAATCAGCCGTAGCATCCACAATGAAATAGGACGCTTATTTCTTCATCATTCTGCTGCGATCTCCATCATCATTGATTTCAATGGGAGGCAGAATCTTTCGATGATTCAGGGGCAGAATCCACCCCTAAATCAGCTTCAAATTCCTATGTGTTAATGGCCCCTAGACTGAGGCCCCATATTGCAGTGAAAATCCACTTTTTGATGCAGAATTAGCTGTATTTTTGAGCCAAAGCTGAGGATGCCGTCAAAGGGATGGGGAAAAAATGCAGGAAACACTTATACTTCTCTTGTCTACAACATCCATTTCTGGCTTAGGCTAAAAAAAAAAAAAAAAACACAACAAAATCTGCAACAAAAAAGGCATTTTCTTCAACTTATATATTCATGACCTATCGTTATTGGATCGGTGGAGATCTACCATTTGGGACCACAACACACCAACTGGTTGAAGAAGGCACAGTATTCAGGTGAAGGCTGCAACCACTTCACCTAGTACCCTGCACAGCACCCGCACTGCATAGGGCCGTACTTGGGATTGCATATCAGCTGCTTTTACTTCAATGGGACTGATCTACAACTGTACCATTTGGCTGATGGGGTCCTGGGTGTTTGACCTCAAAGAGTTACATATTGATGACCTATCCTCAGTATGCACTGCATGTCCTGGAAAACACCAAAGTGTACTTTTTTGTAGACGCGTTTCGGTCCGGACCATCCATTTTTTCACTCTATACGAAATGTACTTATGGATTTTTTTGCCTGGTTTATGGGGTCTGTAGCTGAAATTGATTATAATCTGAAATATTTCAATTCATGCTGAAGATTTTCACTGCCAATGTGACAAATCTACATGTAGTACCAGTGGCTTCCACCAGATTTATTGAGGATTTTGGTAGCAAAATCTACGACAGAAAATTTGCTGTAGAAAATGTATACAAGGGAACATACCCAAATGCAGGTCGGGTTCAAGGGATCAAATATAAATTTTCTTTATATCAACTATAATATAATAATATATAATATAATATATGTAAAGGCAGAACATTATATCATGCATTAGCCTCCAAATACATAATGTGCTCTATGAGTGTTATACCAACCCCTATTATCTTCCACTAATTCTGTAGAGAAACAAACATGACACAGTTACATGCATCTGAGTTTCTGGGTGTGTAAGCCTACTGCATATGTGTGCGAGATACTGGATAATCCTAGGTAGAGATACAACTGAAGAGTATCAGTAGATATGGATACAAATGTCCTAAAATTTCAGTATTTGCTCCGATATATTGTATATTGTCACGGATCACTATAGTGTGTAGGGAGGGAAATGAATCAGAATAATGTAAACTTTATAAAAGGGCCATTGACCCGCTAGTTGCAGCTGCACAATACAGCTAATGTATTCGATAGGGGGCAGGGGCGAGGAGTGATGTGGCGTCACATGATTTTGTTGTGGCATCTCACATTAGGGGACAGCATATGGAAATGAGCCATGTCTAATATCACAGCACGGCTTAGATAGAAAGAATATATCACTAATGCTTGCCCAGCAGTGCGATGATGACGGCAGAGGCTTTGTTGCCATTCCCACCTGTGCCCTATAGCCCTGCGACACTATCTGATTCTTCAATATCCATCCCATGTGGCATCCTCTTTTTTCACGATCCCATTGATATCTATGCGTTACATGTGTCCATACTGGGAAAAATAAGAGCATGTTCATTTTCGCATCAACCATGGACAGCTCCTGACCGAGAAAGACTGTTGTGTGAATAAAACTTAAATATGTCACCATCCACTATACAGACTGGGGAATTATTTTAAAGGGGAAGCCGTTCCCTATCCAGTTTCTCTGGGGAATAGGATGGAGACCCAGTGGGCGGACATGGGCATAAGTGTGAAGCCCCCTAAGACTATCTGGAGTGGAGCAATGACCTTGGTGAGGCTGGGTAGATTTCAATGCTGTCACCCCGGACCTCCAGGGAGGTCAGAGCCCCTTAATAATTCTGCACCAAAATTGGCAAAGAAAACATCATTCTTAATAAATTCTCCCCATAAAGTACAATATCAGGTATTACGTTGCTTTTAATCCACATTGTTTTCCCCTTCACATCTTATTCCTGTTAAGTTATTGCTTTAAAATGAACTTGGGTTTTAGGTTTGTTAGTGAGGGGCTGGGGCACTTATCCTTTTATGAAGTATAGATTTGCTAGAATGTGTTCTCAACTTCACTAAATCAAGTCTGTATACAAATAGTATAAAGGATTATCAATAGATATTGAACATATTCATAGGGATCAGTATGACGCACAATTCATGAAGATATGCAAACAAACCATGCCCTTTCCCAAA
This sequence comes from Leptodactylus fuscus, assembly GCF_031893055.1. Lineage (NCBI taxonomy): Eukaryota > Metazoa > Chordata > Amphibia > Anura > Leptodactylidae > Leptodactylus > Leptodactylus fuscus. The sequence continues at coordinate 26,671,666 of NC_134272.1, forward strand.
ACCTTCACTGCAGCCACAGGACCATTAGTAATGCCTAGGGAAAATAAAGATGCATTGGTATTTAAAGTCAATGAGAACGTTTGTACATAAAAGTGCATCTTCTCATAGAGACATGTTAGAAGATGGAATCGATAGGGATTCTGCTGCTGAGACCTCTATTGATCACTCGGATGAAAGGACTGAGCTATAATTGGCTTTGCAGTTCTCTATAGTGAGCACGGAGATAGAAAGAGTAAGTTACTCTGAAGGATACCATAGACTTTCCTTCTAACAGTTGGTTGGGGTGTCCCTCATAAATCAATTCTTGTATAACTAAATAATCCCTAAAATATCAGAGAGAGGTGTCTAACAAGTACAACATTTGATGCAACTATGGAGCCCCCTCAACCGTATAGAACCTATAGCAGTGATGATGAACCATTTAGAGACCGAGTGCCCAAACTGCAACCCAAAACTCACACAGTCCAATCTGCTTCACAGTGGCCCCCACACAGTACAATCTGCTCCACAGTGGACCACACACAGTACAATCTGCTCCACAGTGGCCCACACACAGTACAATCTGCTCCACAGTGGCCCTACGCAGTATAATCTGCTCCACAGATGGGTACCCACAGAGAGGGCTCTCAGTGCCACTTCTGGCACCCATGCCATAGGTTTGCCATCACTGCCCTATAAGTACTGGATTTCAGAGGGATCTGGCAATGGCTTGTCTTCCTCTCCCCATTATAAAGTATGCACTCTCTGCCAACAAGTATGTGTATGTTAATGGAAAAATAGTTGCTAGCCTCACTGATCTTGTGAATTAAATGATTCCTCAAATTAAGACAATACAAAGCATTTCTAGCCAAAATTTCAATCCACTTCAGTAGTTTGTGTGTATACAAAGAGGGTGGGGCCATGGGGGAAATTGCCTTTCTTTGGCTGTACACAAGCAAATGAACCAGATGTTGTATTATTGCTTAGGCAGGGTTCACATCTGCGTCCCGGCCTCCATTATGCAGGTTTCCGTTTCCTGCTCGAAACTGGACAGGAGACGGAAACCTGCAGGCATTTTTCAAACCCATTCATTTGAATGGGTTCGAAAAGTGTCCGGCCGTGAGCGCTGGTGAGTGTTTTATGCTCTCCACGGCAAAACCGTTTTTTTTTTTAACCAGACACAGAGTCGGACATACAGGACTAACCGTTTTTTTTTTAACCAGACACAGAGTCGGACATACAGGACTCTGTGTCTGGTAAAAAAAAAAAAAAAAAAACGGTTTCGCTGCAGAGAGCATAAAACTCTCACTGGCGCTCACGGCCGGACTTGGCCTGACAGGTTTCCATCTTCTGTAGGCAGAAGACGGAAACCTAATACAGAGACCTGAACGCTGGTGTAAACCCAGCATTAATGATGTTTGGTTTAGTGACCCTGAGAGAGGAAGGGGGTGCCCCTGGACTAACATTCAGAGGCAGCAGAGACACACCGCTTTCCCAGATAATGACGAGTAATTCAATCCCCACCACCACCTAAGGGAGTAAGAGGAGGTGGGCACCCTGGCAGGGAAGTGTTCCTGGACACTAGCCTTAACAGAGACCTTAGAAACATTGCCACATCTGTGGAGCGGCCAAACGAGCTATGAGTGTCCTTCTCCAGCTGCTTTTATTCTTTATTTTAATTATGGTCAGAGAGAATAGCATCGCAATAGCATCGTCATCGCAGCCAGCGCCGCTTCTGTCCGCTCCTCCTGTCTCATCTCCTCCACACAGTAGCCGCCGAGCGCCTCTTTGGGATAGAAATCCTGCTCATGTGCAATCGGCTCTGCCACTTTGGGTTTGGACAGAGCCGACTGTGCCTGTTCCATCGGCCATTTTGCCCTGGTCTTTACTGAGCATGTGCTGTACTCCTTAGAACTACACGAGCAATACATGCGAGTAAGAGACCTCCACAAAATGGATGACGGAGCGAAGAGGAGGAGACGAGACAGGAAGAGAGGACAGAGACGGAGTCTGAAGTGCCTCCTGCATAAAAGATGAAGAACTTGAAAATGGAGACACAGACCTGCAAAATAAAATTAAGAGATGAATAGCCTTTATTAAGGCTATTCCTACGTGCTTGTAGTAGAAAAACTTTTTTTTAATGTTAGAATCCCTTTAAGTGTCATTCTGTTTTTATCCCATCTATTTTAAAAACTGTTTGTATTATGTGCCCTATGTTATTATCAATTATATATACGGTATATAGCACTGAACCTTTTGGGTATTAAATTGTTAGAGTTAAGATTACTTTGTGTTGCTCTATGAACCCATTACTGGTGTCAAGTAGTTAGGGTGTGTGTGGACTGTGTTGGGGTGTTATTTATACTCAATTTTTAGCCTGATTGAGAGGTGAGTGCAAGATTGAGTGAGTGGAGTGAGTTGACTCTGAAAGCCACACCAGCATCACTTGCTAGGACGGCCATATGTGACAGGGGCCATCAGTATGAAAACTCAATTTGGGAGTGAAAAACCCCTTTAGGGTAAGTTCACACTGGGTTTTTTGGATCGGAACCTGAGGCGGAGGCCACCTCAGGTTCCAATCCAAAAGCCGGGTAGCCGCGACTTAAAGCTGGTGCACTGCACCGGCATCCAGCTGTGAACTGCACTCCGGATTAGGCCCAATGAATGGGCCTAGTCCGGAGGAGGGAGTGTCTACAGGCCGAATTGCTAGGCGAAATGGCCTAAAGAATGAGCACCTCCCGGAAAAAGCTCCTGAGCGGCTCCCATTGATTTCAACGGGAGCTGTCTTTTTGGTCAGGATTTTGAGGCGGATACGGCTTCAAAATCCGGACCAAAAATCTCTGTGTGAACTTACCCTTAAACTTCTGGTAACGTACAATGTGTCAGTGAGTTAAAGGTACATGGTATGTGGAACAGGTACCTACAGCAGTCATAATGAATTACATAATAGACAAGTTTTGCAGCTAAACACACTAATCGGTGATGATTAAAATGATTAAGCTTTCATATTGACTTACATTAGTAACATCAAAGGGGCTAATCATTTCGGTCTAAGTGGCAGGAGGGTGTCGGCAAACTCTGCCAACCATTCAGTTTTTAGCTGTTCATTTGTACTGTGTAATTAGTAGTGTAATATGTAAGGCACTCCCAAACCGACCAAACATGTTTTATATCACGGCATAGGTGTTAACGTCATTCAATAGGAAGGGTCCAGCACATAGCACAAGGGTAAGGATACAGACAATGCATAATTATGTAACTCTCTATGGTCAGTGGGACCTGCGGAAAGTCACTTGTACCTACTAAGCTATTGCTGGCTAATTACTTAATTACCTTTTTTGCTTTTGTTTTGTGTATAACATTCAATATAATGTGATACAAATGGAGAAATTCTGAAAATATTAGTAGAACTAAAAAAAAAGAAAGAGTAACCTCGCTAAGTCTTCACTCCCGGGCTTTCCTACTGTTCCTCATAACTCTAATATGTTATTTTAAGAAGACAATCCCTGTTTGTATGACCTGTTAGGTGACACGTAAGTAATCATGGGGCCATATAGAAAAACGTGTAATGAGGTCCCATTTTACCATGACCATCTTAAACAGTACTATGCCATTACTTTGGTCCTTTACAAACAGGGATAAAGCAGATTGTGATGGGATTCGCATGAATCCCATCCACTTTGCAAGTACTGTAAAACACCGTGATTTTCCTAAGGTTAAGGCCGCACTTTGCGTAAACACAGCACTTTTTATTGCAGATTTTGCTGCGGTTTTTTGAGCCAACGCCAAGAGTGGCTACAAAAGGAATGGGAAATATGTAGGAAGTTCTTATATTTCTACGTTCTGCAAAACTCACTCCTGGCTTTGGCAAAAAAAAAAAAAAAAACGCAGCAAAATCTGCAACAAAAATTTTTGGATTATCACAACGCGGAGCCTCAGTATTACAGAGGAACTCCAAAGTCTAATAATAAGAGGCCTCTGTTACATACTAGTTCTTCAGCAATTATACCTCTCAGGCATTCATAACAATCTAAAGTCAATCCCGAGATCTACAGTCTAAAACATCGCACTACGTTCTTTGGCTGTGATTAAGTTACCAGCACATGGAAATGAGCATTGACAATTTCAGTATTGGGCTACATTGTCAGGGTACAGCAGCTCTGACTCAGAACTCAGCTTTGAACGCTGTTGTCAGAGACATCAAACACCCCCTCAATCCAAATCTCATAATCATGGATATACATATGCACATTTACATAACCATCTAAAGAGATGAGTATGCCTATAGCATGCCCGCTAAATGCCAACTTTAGCAGAAAATCATTTGAAACATTATTTTCGTAACCTTGTACTCCAGTCCTAAAATTCATATGTACAAAGCACTAATGGTAGCGTCTGATGATCCCTACTGATGATGCTGTCACTCAAAGCTAAAGACTAATCATCGGGATAATTTATTCACCCCACTTACTCATGCATATTGGTTGGATAATAGCCAGCTTTTCCATTCACTGGCCAAGTAGTGAAACCATTGTCGCAGACTATTACAGTATGAAGATGACTGCAAACAAAGGCAAGTACTGCCTTTGCTCACTACTAGAGATGAGCGAACACTGTTCGGATCAGCCGATCCGAACAGCACGCACCAATAGAAATGAATGGAAGCACCTGTGACGCCGGCCGCCAGCAAAGTCAGCGTCGCAGGTGCTTCCATTCATTTCTATGGGAGCGTGCTGTTCGGATCGGCTGATCCAAACAGTGTTCGCTCATCTCGGTGGACTATTCGTGGTGGCCAGTTAGGTAAGATAGACAGAAAGTATATTTGCTTTGGCTTTGTATGGTGGAACAGGTTGTACACATGTCGTTTTTTTATTCACTTCCATCATCTCTATGAATGTTCTATGCCAAATTTCATGTATTGTGGACCTCCCAATCTTATTTCTGGAACTATTACCATTTGTATCGTTATTACTAGTCTTATAAACTCTGAAGAACAAGCAGGATTTGCACACCATTGAGATTTGAGGTAATACAAATGCATACATTTACATAATTTGGTGTCCATTATTCAATTGAATATTTATTGTCTTATGCTGGTCATATGTAATTATTCAAGCAACTCTTATGGGACTGATATGGGACTCTCGTCCATAGCAGTAAGGTTGGATAATTATACTGACACATATGATAGAGATGTAGAGTTCACATGAAACAAGTGCTGTACATGACGTTCATCTAGGCTTTCCATCAGGCTGCAGACTGAAGAACCGTCAGGTCGGCCACTAAGTCAGCAATTAAGCTATCCAGCTGGAAGCAGACACCGCAGCCATGGGGTAGGCTTGGAGCTGTGTTGCCAGCAAGCAGCTCTGTCTAGACACTGGCTCTGCCTCCTCCTGCTTGCTCAGGAGCCCACCGCAGCCTACGGACCACATCACAATGGTACACTTGGATGACTATTAATTCTATAAAACATTGGGGTATATGGAAAATTCAGATGATATTTGTTTGGACTTATAATGAAAAAAAATATTGTCATATTTGCAAAATATATCCCATAGAAGAAAAGGGACAGGTTTGTCTAAATGATGCAGTATGGTTGGCCATTCCCATCAAAGTCTATTCAGTTGACATCTGTTTCTCCTGACGTCCCAAGACATGTATGCTCAGATGCGGAGACGGGAGTAAGCCCCTGATAGACACATCTAGCAGAAACTTATCTCCATATAGACAGATGACCGAGCATGTTCAAATCCGACAACCCAATCCTTTTTTCCCCTGACGTCTGCCATTGGGGAAGGATCTGAAGACCCAATACACATTAAATGGTTGGCCAATCTAGCCAAAATGGGTGGCTTTGGCTGATGTTATTCTAATATGTATGGCCCAGCTTTACTCTTATGTATACAGCCCATAGTCTCGTAGATATACAAGAAAACATATTACAGGACAGCCATTATTTAGCCAAACAGGCAAGACCAAAGTTTAGCGTTATAAGGCACAGGGAATTTTTGGTCACTAGCACTTAATATCAAGTGTCATCGCATTTCTTTTACTTTTAATAATGAGAAAAAGTTATAATGAGATAGACACGTTGCTAGAAAATAAGTGCAGCACAGCAGCCCCATGTAAAAAGTATAATATCTGTCATTTTGTCATTTGGCTGATGGCCGGACTGATGTTGCGTTGACAGCGGAGAAGGCAAGCATAGATTGGTAGCAATCAAGCAATAGCACAACTTTGAAGTAGAGATGAGCGAAACACTTCAGCAGGAGCCGGGTTCCACCTGAATATCCAAAATTGTTCAATTTTTAATGACACCAAACAATTTAAGATTTGTCTTGGATTAACTAAAATGGCCGCCCCAACATACATTGCATTAAATTATATTCTGGGATCTCTCTATAATAGGTTGAGGCCTAGAGGAGGTGAAACAATATATAAAAACATCTATATTCACCATCCAGCACCTCTTTTGGGTGTTTTCGCAGCCTACCGAAATCTCCTGGTGACTTCTTGCACCCAGGATCACGGCTGAGGCCTGTGACAGAGCGCATGACATCACCAAGGAGATCGAGAGAGTGCCAAACATCACAGGGGGCCTAAAAGATGTGAGGGAACGTGAGTATAAAAGGTTTTTTTAAAAATTTTTACCCCTATCCTGGAAGAGACCCCAGAGTATAATAATTTCACTTTCATTTCGTGCCGACCGGACCCGAGCCACCCGAACCGAAATGAAACGAGTCTTGGGAGGTTCGCCCATCTCTATTTTGAGACAGAAAGCTAATAAATCAGTATGGCAATATCTTAACGTAAAGGCCAGGTTCACACGGGATTTTTTGGACCGGATTTTGTCGTGGAATCTGCGTCAAAAAACTGCCTCCCATTTAATTCAATGGGTTCCTTTCTTGAGGCGGAATTCAGCCACGGACGTCCGCGGCACGACACTCCCTCCCGACTAGGCCCATTCATTTGGGCGTAATCCAGAGCGGAAAGCCGTGACTGGATGCCGCTGCACTGTATGCACTACACCGGCACCCAGTTGCGGCTAGCCATTTTTTCGACTGGATTCTGAGGCGTCTCCGCCTCGAAATCCAGTCCAAAAAACCCAGCCTTAGAGTAAGGAATGTTGATATATAATAGTATATATTGATATATACATATTTCTATATGGAGTCTGCTGTTTGGTGCAACATTGTGCATTACTAATACGGCAGCACTCTTCTTGCACCTCTTTCTCCAGATGTTTCATTCCTCTGCATTTCCATCCCTTTCCCTCCATCTATAACACTAGCGATATAAAACCTATTCTACTGCTCGAACATGACAAAGCAGAACTCCATGCCAGATGCACAAACCACTTCTCACACATCCTAACCCTCGGGGACTTCATATCCCTATACTCACATTGCTTCCATTTATCACACATTCTGTTTAATAAATCTGTTTTATCACAGGCAGAAAAGGATATATGACACTTGGTAACCACCATTACTGTCCGACAGCTGGGAAGCAATACAGATCTATAGAATATGGTAACCTCTTGTAGGCCTGACACACTTTCCGATATTGCACGCCTCTAGCAACAAAGCATTTATATCAGTCCTTTAGGATCTGAATACCCTTCCAGGAAAGGAAGAGTTAAATTTCAGATATTATAAATTAGCAGTGTAGTAATACATACATGGATTTTTAGCCTATTTTTGTCCATTAATGCGCATACATGCATTATAAGCAAAAGAACCGATGTGTAGAAATAATAGGGACGGCGAGGAATAAATGACTTATCCAGTGAATAGAATGATTGGCGATACAGATTCTACATCTTATATTACTTTTATTTCTGGTCATCTTTCCATTGCCGCAGTTGAGGTAGTCATAGATAGATAGATAGATAGATAGATAGATAGATAACTTTATGACATTGCTCGGATTATAACAATGGGAGCTCACCTCTTTGCTATAGGATTGAAAACAACTTTTGTTTACAGGGGGTATAAGCAGTGGGAATAAGTCAGACTTATTAATGTATATTGATTAACATTAATTATGACTCAAGCAAGTGTTGTCAACTGTAACCAAATGTTTTAGGCCATTTACATACAGAGAGGTATCACACTTACTGGATTTAACGCTAAATAGTAATGTCTACACCAACACTAAGGTGATATATATGTGTACAGTATATTGATGAATGACTTCAGATTAGTTTATACAGAATAATAAATTGACAGGTGAGCTAGAACAGATTGTTGTATAGCTAGAAAGAGAGATAGATGATAGATAGATAGATAGACAGACAGACAGACAGACAGACAGACAGACAGACAGACAGACAGACAGACAGACAGACAGACAGACATAGATATGGTATGAGATAGATAGATAGATAGATATAAAATAGATGACAAAGCAGAATGTTTGACAGTAAAGCTCTACAACACAACACATGACGTGGACTGTCACTGTGTCATACATGCTGCACATATAAAACCAGCTCTTTCGGCTGACGCCCCCACACCAGCAGGTGCCATCATAAAGGCAGGGCTGGGCTCTATGTGGGACTAACTAAGGGATTATGAAGCTTCTTTTTTTTCTGAGCATGCGCCTTTGTTCAGCCATGAGATGATGCTTGCCTTCCTTTGTCTGCTGCTTCTATAACTCCAAATGGCCTTATCTGGAATATTCCTTAGCCTTTTTTTTTCAGTATCTGCATTAGATCCCAGACTTGGTTTTGCAATAATATCATTAGCTAATAATTTGGTACATTATTTATATGGACTTGGCTAAAAGCATCTCCTATAAGGCACTAAACTGGCTGATCTGAGTTCCCATACAAGCAGGTAACAGAAGCTGGCACCAGCAGGGCACATTCACAGAACATCTGGGCTGCATTTTATTCTCTGTGAAGGGTCAGACCAGAGGAAGTTACATGGATGGCTAGCTTTTATATTCACAGGCCTAATGAAAAGCAATCTGCTTTAAAAATAACCTCTGGCTTTATGCACTAATGGCCATAAATCTAAAAAAAAAATGGTCCCTGGGGAACGATTCATCTCTGGTTTTTTGGCACCTAGACACAGTGCGGCTGATATTTAGCAGGACCAAGGATCTAAATTCTGAACATTTAATACAAGAGTCCTGCAATAGCGGCCTGCAGATCAAAGGAACCAGAGCTTAACCCATATAGGTGCCAAGATGGGTGAGATCAGAAATACATCTTGAGTTCTTGGCAGCATATCTTCTATAGTTCTGTCATGCCCCTTGCCACAGGTGCCAGCCATGGCATTTCATATATCTAATACACAAACTTGCTCCCTAGAGCCCATATTACCTTCCTCTGCACAATGTAGTATGACTATTCCTCAAGTCTGTCAGTGTGTAGCACTGGTGCACTGCAGGCATAATGCGCCCCGGGCTGGGGTGGATATGTAGATGCATTGCAGGGATGCTAGAAACAAAAAGTATGTGTATGTGCACTATAACAATTCAAGCTGCCCACACCACACATAGACTCATACATGACGACAGCTTTTAGTGATACCCATGTATGATGGCCAAGCTATGTTAAACACTGCAATGCAGACAGACAGTGCCCAGGGATTAGGAACGAGGATGTATTTGGTATACTCAGAGATCCTATAGTACAAAAGGGTAATTTGCATGGCACAAAGCCAATTGAGTGCCGTCTTGGCACTAGAAAGGTAGAACACCCACAGTAGCTAAGCAGGTAGATCCAGGAGCATGTGGAAATAAGAGTGAAGCTGCCTTATAAATAATGGACGAGAGGGATTGTGTATAGTATAATGGATATATTCCCATTTACAAGTTGTGTAATAAAGGATGCATAAGTGATACAAGCTGGCAAATGAGACATGGCAGGGCGAGAATCTTATATCTTATGTTTTGCATAGCAAATGGTGTGTGTTTGTATACATAAAATATATGGCAGAGGATACAGTGCTGCGGAATATGTCGGCGCTATATAAATAAAATGTATTATTATTATGATGATAGATAGATAGATAGATAGATAGATGGATGGATTTGTGCTAATGCAGATGTATAATTCTTTATACTAATAATCCCCAGTGTACACAACACATAACCATTACCCTATAGACTTCTACGTGACCGATGACATTGACACCTACTGTTAGAAGACTTGGTAATAGACAGTACTCACCTGATGGGTTAGTCTCCGGCTGCAGCACTTGTGATGCTCTGATGGCTTTGATCAGCTGCAGCTTTGGAGAAGCTGGGGAGAGAGCAGGCACCGCCCACTATTAGCATAACCACACCCTCTGGTGTAAGCTACGGCATGCTACCATCCTGCCTCAGATCAGAACATAAACTCCACCCATGTCAGCGAAGAAAGGAAAAGAGCTGACAAGGAGCAAGCTATCAATCACAAGCAAGAGGGCGGCGTGAAGCTGCATCCCATAGAAATATACTGTAGCCAGCATCGCAGGACAGGCCGCCATGTGACTACGGATACCTTTATGATTCTCTAATTATGATAAGGACACAATGTGCAGCCATAATAGTGCAATACCGTGTCAGCCAGAAACATCTATGGAGCACATCAGTGCAATGTTCCAGGCCTGTGTGCAGTCTTCAATCTATTCAATGAGATGCTGATTCACGCCGCCCTTCTCTGCCTCCTATTTGTGACTGACATGCTTTCCCCCATGTAACAGGAGGTGGCGGAGGGCGCTATGGAGCAGCATCTCATTGAATGCACTAGAACACTGCACACAATATTGTTTGGAGCAGTAGTGTCAGTCAGTACAAATATCAGAGATAGGCAGTAATACAGAAATTAGAACCCAACTTTGTTTTTGTAGTAAGGGACCAAATACTTCAATTTTGGGATGGATGTACCATTGGTGCACAGGGCCCAGTAAGTCAGGGGGGCCTGATACTTTATCAGCTTGTGAGTACATGTCTAAGCTAGTGAACTTCATGCCTAAAGTCTCATTCACACGGGGCAAGAGGGGGTGGATTATGGTGCTGAATCCACGTCATATTTCGCCTCCCTCACAATGGAAGTCTATGTAGACCACTAGCGCTCAACATGCCCTTTCTTCAGGCAGATTCCGGGGCTGATTACCCGCGGTGTGCGCTTTGCGACACCACCCTCATTTGGGCCTAATCCGGAGCGGAAAGGCGCGACGGAATATGCACTGCGGAATCCTCGTGTGAACTCAGTCTTATGGTTACTGGTGGATTATTAGAGAGACATAAGAGAGGGGCTCTATGGTGGTATCGGAAATCAAGGGGCCCATAACTGTTCTTGCACATGGGCCCTCAGCTGCCTGTGTCAGTCCCTGCTTCCATTGCCTAAGGACCTAGACTTGGCCATCTCATGAATCTCCTCATACCTCAGCAAAATGTACATTTAGTTTCTCCCACTTAGATGCCATCTCCTCCTCTGCCTAATGTTGCTCCTGCCCTACTACTGTACATCTCAGGAGCATCTGTTACCTATTTCTTTGTTACTCCCTCTTCCTAAAACTTAATATCTCCATAAATAAGGCTACGTTCACACTGCCATCATTCAAGTGTTTTGGTCTGATCTATCATTGGATCAGAGCAATAAACTGATACAGCCACAGAATAGAGCATCCTATTCCTGTATCTGTCTTCATTTTCTGTCATGTTAAAAATAAGACAGAAGTTTTCTTCCAGCTTTACTTTTCCAACAGAAAAAAAATTCCTGCAGGTAAGATTTCCTCCTCCGTAACCAAACATGACCGAAGAAAGCTACCGTCTTGTTTTCGGATGCAACGTATGCATCAGTCATTCAGTCTATTACTCTGGTACTGTCATGGATCACAACAACAGACTTGAATTCTGCCAGTGTGAGTGTGCCCATTTTCATTGCTTTTCCCTATCTAGTTCAACCCTACCATAACAATGAATCAGTGAATGGCTCCATACTTTATCCATTCTTTTTTTTCTTTTTTGTGTACAGTAGATTGCGAGCCCCACATAGAGCTCACAATGTACAGTTGTATGTCTTTGGAGTATGGGGTGGAAATCAGGGGTGAACCTACCCCTTTCGCCGCCCGAGGCGAACGACAGGTGACCTCTGTTCTAAGCGCTGCGGGAAGAACCGCGATGTGATCGTCCTTTGATGGGATCAAACACCCTTTTTGAGACCTGGACAACCTAAACTGCTTTCTCAGGATGTAGCCAGTGGATAAAGTACCCAAATCATATGTAAAATAATAGGAGGATCCAGGAGCTCTCTGCCAGACCTGGGAGATTTGACTACTATTCTAAGACTCCATTCTTTTTGGAAGCCTACTACAAGTTTAGCTAGAGTTGACGAGTATAACTAAGAGGATGTCCAATGTGCACAACCCAAAGAGCATTCACCTGAAATAAAATACAAAATACCAAGTATGTCTTGGAATTGTGCCAGTAAATATGTCTTGGAATTTGGTGCAAAAATTGAAAAAGAATACACATACAAGATTAATACAATACAGCAATACAAGATTATTATGTATCTATTCCCATTATATCTGAGCATTCTGTTGAAGGTATACAAGAGTATTCTCAGAGGTATACCGCTATCAAAAGACTCTGATGTCCTCCATTGTACAGTCATCCAGTGGCGTATGTCACCCACAGGGTCCAAATGTTAAGCAACGTCAACTATGTGCTATATGTTTCTTATATGGCTGCCTCTGTATTGAATAGTCTAGTTGGCTGACGCTTTACTACACAGTAAAAGATAGGTATGAGGATACAAACCTTCCCGATGTAGGCCAAAATAAATAGTTTATATAAAATATTAATGTATAGATGTTCTGCTGGGTCAGTGGGGCCCTATGTATTCCTTACTGAGAAAAATTTGACTGTGCCACTAAATGCATAGAAAGGAATCACTGTCATTTAAGGATATTATATAAGGGTATATTTATTATCCAGCTAATAACCACTGTGTATAAACCTCATTGCAAGCTGTCACACATAACAAATATTATTGTTGCACGATGTGCGTCATAAGCTGTTGCCTATGCGAGAAGGAGAAGAGTCTATTGGCTGATCCTTGACAGTGGATGAGCAGCTGAATTAAGGCGTCACCTTCCGATTCCATACATGTCTCTGTTCAGGTGACGCCGTTGTATTTACCAAGCTATGTTACCATAGCAACACGTGAGCGGAAACGTTCCTGCGAGCCGTACTTCTGTCCGTGTGAATAACTCTGACATTTCATGACATGGCTCTCAGTTCAGAAGAAATGTAGTTGTCCCTTTTAATAACCTCCTATTCCGACGCCAGTGATACTGACATATACCTCGTAGGGACGGACGTACACATCCTGAGGCTCCGACAGCTTCCATAGAAGCTAGACTGTACAACAAGGGAATAAGAAACACCTACGTAAGACTTAAGGATACGCATGCAACATGATTAAAATTATTACAACCGCTATTATTTATTCATGAAGAGTTAACGTTCTCGGCTACGTCGCACTTATGATGTAGCTGAAGCGTTATATAGACGCAAACTAGATATCAGCGGCGTCTTCGGAAGTGTCACAATCTGGAGGGATTTTAAAAGGTGGGGATGAGGTTCAAGATGCCGATGGCAAAGACTGCAAAACTCTCCTCACCTTTGGTACTCACTTTGGCGACATTACTTATCCTAGCTTTTAGGACTTACAAGCCAGCAGGTTACTCCTGATGCTCTAGGGAAATACTAGATATAGAAAAACTAAGTGCACCCTCATGGTATGGTGAAACGTATGGTTTTGTCTGGACATTAAATCCAACCTTAGGTGAGCAATAACACACGACAAACTGCACAGCAGTGGAATAACAAGGAATGGCAGGGCCCTGTGGCAAACTTTTGACATGGGCCCACCCCCCCCGACCAATCCCCACCAAAGACCCTGACCGACTACCCCCCCCCCCCCCCCAAGGCCCCGACTGACCCCCCATTTCTTTATGCACCATTATGCCCCATAGTGGCCCCTGCACACAGTATTATTTCCCATAGTGGCTCCTGCACATGGTATGATGTCCCATAGTCACCCCTGCACACAGTATTATGCCCCATAGTGGCCCCTGCACACAGTATTATGCCCCATAGTGGCCCCTGCACACACTATTATGCCCCATAGTGGCCCCTGCACACACTATTATGCCCCATAGTGGCCCCTGCACACACTATTATGCCCCATAGTGGCCCTTGTACACAGTATTATGCCCCATAGTGGCTCCTGCATATGGTATGATGTCCCATAGTCGCCCCTGTACACAGTATTATGCCCCACTATGGACACTCATGAACAATTATTATACTCTGAGGTCTTTTCAAACCCCAGAGTATAATAATCGGAGACCCAGGGCAGGATACAAACATAAAAAACACAGGTATTTACCTGTCCTGGGTTCTGGTGCAATCCCTGCTGATCTCAGGCCATCCTCAATGACGTAGGGGACGTCACTTGAGCTGGGGTTTGTGTCACGACACATACAGACATAAGCCCCGGTCCATATGATGTGAGGGACGTCACACAAGTAGACCTGAAGCCTGCCTGGAACCAGGAGAGGTAAGTAACACTGTTTTTTACGTTCCCTCACCCTCCCTGGGATTCCGATCATTATACCTGGGGGGTCTGAAAAGTTTTTTGCACGCAGATTTTGACGCGGAATCAACCTCAAAATCCGGCTGCAAAAACGGCTCCCAATGATTCCAATGGGAGCCGCTCGCTTTTTTTTTCCGCTAGCTAGTAGTGGAAAAAAGAAACGAGTTGCCCTATCTTGCCGCGGATTCCACGGCTCTTAGACACGCATCTGTTTAGGCCCATTCATTCGGGCCTATTCAGGAGCAGGATGCCACGACGGAATGCAGATGCTCATAGGCAGTTTTCCGTGACCTTTTCCTCCGTGTGAACATACCCCAACTGTGCTATTGTCTGGTAAACTGCTGTGACATCACAAGTATGTTACAACTAGTATAATCCAGGTAATATAAGGGATCACATACCATAAACACCATCAAATTAGCAGCCGTCAGTCAAGGAGCCGCAGACTGTATAGGAGGGATTTCTGCTTCTGCATCATTAGTTATGTGTGCCAGGACCTCTGCAATAAATAAGTAGAATTACAAACTCTTTACACTATTTACTTCACACATATGTTAGCTTCGAAGGATTACCACATAATCTCCTACTGCTGATACTCTTGTCCTATTTCTTCAAGGCAGGAGACAGACACTTTGAAATATAATAAAGGCAGATGATGTGAACCTTATCAACTGTTTACAGGTGTGAAAACTTCCCTTACTTGAAGGTTACAGCGGCTATAGCAACTTCTGAGACATTACTATACTGATAATTCAAGAAGACAGCTCAGGAGTCATGGCCGCCCCATGGCTACCCCCTGGCCCATACACAAAGTTGGCTGAACCTGCATATTACGGTGGGACTGGACTACTATATTATGTATATAGGGGCTTTTTGACTTTGGCCCAACAGACAATTTTGGGAAAATAAATAATTAGGGTTGAGCAATCGGGATCGGAAAAGATCGGATCCTGATCGGCAATCGAGCAAATTTCACGTTCGCGATCGGCTGGAAAATGATCGGAAATCAGATTTTAAAGTCGATCCTGAAATCTCAAGATCAGCTCAACCCTACTGTATATATAATATACAATTAGGGTTGAGTGATCGGGAAAGATTGGATCCTGATTGGCGATCGAACAAATTTCACGATCGACTGGAAAATGATCGGAAATTGGATTTTAAAATTGATCCTGAAATCTCAAGATCAGCTCAACCCTACTGTATATATAATATACAATTAGAGTTGAGCGATCAGGATCCGAAAAGATCGGATCCGGATCGGCGATCGGCTGGAAAATGATCGGAAATCAGATTTTAAAGTCGATCCTGAAATCTCAAGATCAGCTCAACCGTATAAATAATCTTTTGGTTCCTCCGGAGATGGGATCCTAGCAGAGGGGCCTGGAAGCCGCTTAGTCTCTTAATCCCATTGAAAACACACATCCTTGGCCAAACGAAGTCTACATGTGTCAGGAGGGACAGCCATCAGGGAAAGAAGTAGAGAAGGTGTGCAGGCAATCTCTACTTTCAGCCTATATATCCGTTTCTATATAATATAAAAATAATAATACATTTTTATTTATATAGCGACTATATATTCTGTGGTACTTTACAAATCATAAGGCTCATGTACAGACAAAATGAGACATAAGAGTAATAAATCGGCTCACAGTGAAGGCCCTGACCAGGAGAGCTTACAATCTATGAAGTAGAAGAAGTGACACAAGAAGTAGAAGTGTTCTTACCGTGGTTCAGTCATGTTTTTGTGGTTACTTAAATAAATAAATCTATATGAGCTGGTCACCGGCCACTGTCCTTTTACGTATACCTCCAAAGTTCTCGTGCATGCAGGGTTAAACTTATATAAAGGCACCATGTCCTGTAGGATAATGCGGAGGGATGAAGATTAAACAGGGGAGAGTTAGATTGGGAAGCACAAGTGCAGAAATATTACATTGGGAAAGTCATTGGCCTGCCTGAAGAGGTACATTTTTAGGATGCACTTGAAGCTGTGGAAGTTTGGTATTAGGCCCATTACACACTAGCGTTTATGGTCCATCGGACGTGATTGAACGGCACACTGATGCATGAGCAATACTTTGATGTCAATCATGTGCCACCACTGCCTCTGCAGCCCCATTCATTCAATGTATAATGGCCACAGAAGCATGGCTACAAAGCCAGACAGGAAAATGACCTATTCTATGTTTTGTGGCCTTGACTGGGGAACAGGAAAAACCCAGATAGCACACTGAACTAGCACATGGTAGTGTGCAAAGTGCCTTGATCCGATTGTCTGTCGTAGCACATTCCAGAGAACTGGTGCAATTTGGGAGAAACCTTTGAGATGGAAGTAGGAGGTTCTAACTAGAGAGAATGTAAATCTTAGATCATTGGCAGAACAAAGAGCACACGTTCTATAGTGAACTGGCAAACCAGTGACTGGCACATAGCAGAGCATCGATGTAGCATCTAGACTTAAAGAGGTGTCTGCATGCCACATTCAGATTAGATTTTAGAGGGGAAGTGTAACGATGCTAGTTATCAGATTTGGAGTCCAATTGGTGGGGCAAATGGTACAGTACTTAAATAGTAATAAATGAAGGATAAGTACCTCAGAAGTAGAAGAAACCGTGGTCAGACGTTAGCAGGGTTCGGTACACAGGAGGAGCAGATCAATCGTAGTCAGGCGTTAGCAAGGTTCGGTACACAGGAGGAGCAGATCAATCGTAGTCAGGCATTAGCAAGGTTCGGTACACGGTAGGAGCAGATCAATCGTAGTCAGGCGTTAGCAAGGTTCGGTACACAGGAGGAGCAGATCAATCGTAGTCAGGCGTTAGCAAGGTTCGGTACACAGGAGGAGCAGATCAATCGTAGTCAGGCGTTAGCAAGGTTCGGTACACAGGAGGAGCAGATCAATCGTAGTCAGGCGTTAGCAAGGTTCGGTACACAGGAGGAGCAGATCAATCGTAGTCAGGCGTTAGCAAAGTTCGGTACACAAGAGCAGCAAGGCAGTGGTGAGGTTCAGGGCAACAGGAAGCAGACAGCCAGAATAATCAGGCACAGGATGGAGTGAGCTGTGAGTTCATATAGGACGGGCTAAACTGTGATTGGCCACAGAACAGGTGATCTTAATAAACCAATTACTCCAACAGAAGAGACCAGACAAGGTAAAGCACAGAACAAAACAGGTTTCCAAATAGTGCAATGGTTAAGGCCGCAGAACATAGTCAGGAAGTCATGGGTTCAAGACCCAGTGAGTTCAGTTCGTGACAGGAAGTTTAGTAAGGGGAAGATTAGTAAGGATTTAGGGTGACAATAAAGATTAATATTTTCATGGTAAGAAAAGGTTGGATTCTGGAGATGTAACAAGATTATATTCATGAAGAATAACTCAGTATTGTTTGCATCTTTTCCTGGGATCCTGAGACCTCGGGGGCACCTCTTGGCGTCTTCCATCGAGTGGTGTCATGACCTCTGCTTGACAACACCAAACCCAATACCCCTAATCACCTAACAAATATTATGATGTGTATATGGGATCATTTTTTCTTAATTTCTACATATGTGTATACGTAAAGGATCCTGAAAAGGTAAAAAGTCAGCCGGTCCCCAGGAGCCGCCTTAAATCCCACAGGATCCATACAAATATTATTTGTCAGACACACAAATAGACTCGTTCATTCGTTTGTTCTCCGCTCAGCTGTGACACAGTTTCTATAGCAACTTGTAGACTGCGCAAGTGCCCAAGGATGTGATTCTCTATTCTCCTTCTGTGAATACCAAGCACGATGGGGACGTCTCTACAATCCGGGCATCTTGAATTTTAGACTCATACAAAACACGGCACAACATCTCCAAACAAGTGTAATGTTGACGTGTCCTTCCAATCTGTCTTGATTACATGTTTCCTCCTTTATCATAAATGGTACTAATTCCGAAATCTGAATTACATTTCGGAATGAAATCTGGGCAAATATAAATAGAATACTTGCAAGATGCTGCAATTACCACAATCTGCCGGCAAAATCGGCAATATTGTAACCGATGAGGGGAGAGGCAACAGAAATGTGGCACGGTAATAATATAGAGAGGTTCTGTTATAGGGGTAAGAAGATCGATAGATAGATAGATAGATAGATAGATAGATAGATAGATAGATAGATAGATAGATAGATAGATAGATAGATAGATAGATAGGAGAGAGAGATAGATAGATAGATAGATAGATAGATAGATAGATAGATAGATAGATAGATAGATAGATAGATAGATAGATAGATAGGAGAGAGAGATAGATAGATAGATAGATAGATAGATAGATAGGAGATAGATAGATAGATAGATAGATAGATAGATAGATAGATAGATGTAACAGAATCCCAGCCTGAGTCTATAGTGCATTCAATATGGTATGTTCTGCAATGTTCCTGGTGGACAGTTTATTTGCAAGCGCTTCCGCTATACATTTCCGATCCCTGGAGAGATAAAGCTTATCCAGTACGAAGTAATAGACATCTGAGCGTAAATAATATACTGTAGTCCCTGATGGTTCTGCACACAGTACCCTAGTGCCAAGGCTATCCTGCTGTCCCTTTAGGTTGTTAATATATATACTGTCCACTGGCTTATACACGATGTTGATGACCAGTGGTATGTTAGTTCCTCACCGCTCTCATTGTATAGCGCTATAGGCGTTACTGTGAGGAAGGGCGTTCCTGACTGACTGTCAGAAACATCCTTCTGACAGTGAAGAGCTACGGTACCGGCACCAATAGCTCTTCACCGGGGGCACAGAACGGGAAAGCCGACAGTGCGCTGAATTCAGCGCACTATCGGCTTTCTAGCGGTGTAAAAAATCACGTGCCCCAAATGGTGAAAGGTCCTCTTTAAATTATGATAACAAAAATCCTGAAATGTGGTGAGAATGGTATAAAGGAGTCCGTCACCAGAACCCAACATATCAACCCAGGCTCACAGATAGGTTAGGGTCACCTGAATCATATGAGGTTTTTCCCCTATGAATCATCAGTGCTTCCATACTGGAGATATTATAGTTTTCATCAATATGCAAATGAACTCAATGAGTTCAATTGCATATTCACAAAAACAGCAATTATCAGCAATGGAAGTACCGACTCACAAAAGGAAAACACCCTAACCTATCTATCTGTGTGGCTGGATTGATATGCTCGGCTTGGTGACAGACTACTTTTAACCCCTTCCCGACATCCTCCGTAATAGTACGGCGCTGCCGGGAAGGACTTCCCGCAAACCGCCATAGTACTGCGTATGTTACAGCTGACAATGCCCTGTAACACCCACGGTCGGAATAGGGTCCGATCGCGGGTGTTAACCACTGAGATGCCGGAAGTCAAACATGACCGCCGGCATCTCAGGGGTTTCAGTATATAATAGTGCCGACTGGCACCCCCCCCCCCCCCGATGGTTTCGGGGGGGGGGGGGTGCTGGTGTTGGTAGTGGGCAGCCTGGGGTCTGATCAGTGACCCTGGGTCTGCCCCATCACTTCCCCCTCCACGTACCTGGTTCATCCTGTCAATATGGAAGCTGTCAGCCCCATGTGTGTGCACGGGGCTGAGAGCTTCCTGTACACTGCAATACACGTGTATTGCAGCGTACATGTAGTTAAGCAGTGGCTTCAATCCCCCATGGGGACAGAAATTTTTTAAAAAAAGTTTAAATACGTTTAAAATAAATTAGAAATAAATAAATCCCTTTTTCCCAAATAAAATGTTTTGTTATGTAAAATAAAGAAAAATAGAAAAAAAAAACATTACATATTTGGTATCACCGTGTCCGTAATAACCTGAACAATAAAATTAAAACATTATTTAACGGCGAACATCATAAAAATAAAAAAGACGTAGAAAACCGCACAAAATAATAATTATTCACCACCTTTCCCTTACAAAATGTTCAATAAAAAGTAATCGAATGGGCAGATGAAAACCAAAATGGTACCAATAAAAAGCAGAGGTCATCCCACAAAAAATAAGCCCTCAACCAGCTCTGTCTACCAAAAAATAAAAATGTTATGCCTTTCAGAAGATGGCGACGCAAAAATAATAGATTTTTTCCCCTAGATTGAATTTTATTCTGCACAAATAGCAATGCATTAAAAAATCATATAAATGAGGTATCGCCGTAACCGTACCGACCCGCAGAATAAAGGTAACATGTTACTTATGCTGTACGCTGCACGGGAAAAAAAAAAATGCTAAAAAGCAATGCCAGAATTGATGTTTCCTTTTACATCCCACCCAGAAAGAGTGCGTCCATATATTAGTTTACACCCACAAGTGGGGTACTATGGTAGTCGGGAGAACTTGCATAACAAATTGTGGGATGCGTTTTCTCCTTTAACCCCTTGTGAATGTGCAAATTCTAGGGCTAAACGAAAATATTAGTGAAATAAAATCAAATTTGAAAATTTCAACCTCCATTTTGTCTTAATTCCTGTTAGGCACTTATAGGGTTAAATTACTAGGTATATGTTGTTTTGGCTTATTTAAGGGGTGCAGTTTTGAAAATGGGGTGATTTATGGGGGGCTTTAATACAAGGGTCTTTCAAAACTCCTTCATAACTGGATTAGTCCTTTAAAAAATGGGTTTTAGAAATTTCTTGAAAATTTTGAATGTTGTTGTTTCACTTGTAAACCTTATAATGTCTGTAAAAAATAAAAGGATGACTAAAGTTTGATGCCGACATAATATTTATTAATTGATGCCTATCTCTAATATACAGCAAGTAATACATTGAGTATCAGCAGAGTGCCACATAGTAAAAATGGTAATAGCCAATCATACAAGACACAAAGCAATAAAGAGAGCCAGTGCCAGGACCATCCAAGTCCCTGTAGGGTTATTACAGTCGTACCCAATCAGCCAAGAGAGTTCTAGGTGCCAGGCCAGGAGTATCCAGCTATGGGGCCCATAAGTCTGTACATTTCTTATATGTACCCCTCTTTACATACACATACTGTATTTCTCTAGTTGGAGAATAGGGATCACTCTGGCTTTAGATTCAATTATTTTAGGGGGTCGGAGTCTCTCCAATGAGTAGGTTTTAGCTTAAAGGCCCGATTACTCAAAGTTTAGGTACGTTTTAGGTCCCTTCTTAGTACAGTGTATTTCTAGATTAGAGCAAAGGCTTTCGTCCTTTATTGACAAGCAGGGCAAAAAACTATTGGTAGGTGAACGGTCCTCTTTCCAATAAATATTACCGTATATACTTGAATATAAGCCTACCCGAATATAAGCCGAGGCCCCTAATTTTACCACAAAAAACTGGGAAAACGTATTGACTCGAGTATAAGCTGAGGGGGGGAAATGCAGCAGCTGCTGGAAAATTTCAAAAATTAAAATGGTCAGAGTTTTTGGGTGCAGTAGATGCTGGGTGCTGGTGAAGGGGAGGGGGTGTTTTGGTTGTCTGTCTTCCCCTTCCCTGAGCTTGAGGACTGTTTTTTTCTTTCCCCCACGTGGAATTCAGCCTGGCTGAATATAGGGTAGCTGCAGTGCTCCTATTAACCCCTTCCCGACAGAAGAGGAGCACTGCAGATCCCCTATATTCAGTAGGCCGGGCACTGTCAGACACAGGGATACCTAATGTGTTTGTGTTTCACAGTCATTTTCCACTTTTGTATGTATTCTAGGGAATGGAGGGGTTTACAACTTTTTTTTTTATAAAATTTTTTTTTTTTTTTTTTTTGCACTATTTTATGGGAGATTCTATACATTAATACTGTGGCTGGTCATCGACACCCCCCCCCCTCCCTAAAAAATTTTTTTTAATAAATAAAAAAAATTCTGTTGACTCGAGTATAAGCCGAGGGGGGCTTTTTCAGCACAAAAACTGGGCTGAAAAATTCAGCTTATATTCGAGTATATACAGTACATTTCCAGGATATCTTTTCTAGACTTGAGGTTCTCTTCCACCATCCTACTCTAGTTATTTTTCGGTAAAATTATCTAAATTCTAAACGAATATCTAAACTGACAATATATGTATTTCTTACATTCCCATGAAATTACAGTAGAATGATACTGTAGTTTTTATTCCTTAATTTGATGGTCATTTAATATTGCCTCACAGCTGAATGCTAAAATCTTGTCTAACATTCCTGTTGAATTTCAATCACTCTATGACTGCAACTGCTTATTGTCTGACTCTTTGTAGAAGAGCCCAGTGGTATCTCCGGGAGGAGCAGAGATTAATTATGGAGATTGCATATTAACTGACACCCTGTCTGGGCTGCTCCCGCACTTGATATTCACAGGGCTGCAGATTCACTGGAATGCCAGACAGGAGCGTCTGTCTCAATGTCACATTTTATCTCCGTTAAAGGGATTCTACCACTAAATATAGGGTTTTTTTTGCGCTTTAGACGTCAGAATAGCCTTTAGAAAGGCTATTCGTCTCTTACCTTTAGAAGTGGTCGCCGCGCTGCCGTTCCTTAAAATTACCGTTTTTTACCGGTCTGCAAATGAGTTCTCTCGCAGCAATGGGGGCGGGCCCCAGAGCTCAAACAGCACTGCTGCCAGAGAACTCTCTCCAGCGACGCCTCCATCTTCAGTTGCATCCTCCCCTTCTCTCATCATCTTCGATCTGGGTCAGCTCCAACGCCTGCGCCGTCGGCTCTGCCAGTGAGACACTAGTAGAGCTGAGGTAAGAGACGAATAGCCTTTCTAAAGGCTATTCCAACGTCTAAAGCACAAAAAATACATATTTAGTGGTAGAATCCCTTTAAACTTGTGGTTTTCCAGCACACAAAGGGTTTGCTTATAAACAATTTCATTCCTTATGACCTATTAGTGTAAAGACTGTAGATCCCACAGAAAGATTCCCTTATTTCTGTCCTTTACACCCGAAGCTTAAAGGCTATATTTTAGCAATTCTAGTGGTCCATTGTGTCACATATCAAGGCAGTGTAAGGGCTAGTTCACACGGGGCTAGTGACCGCGTATTTTGGTCCTGATTTTGACGCGGGAAGTACATCAGAATCGGGACCAAAATGCGCCTGCCGCAGCTTCCCGCTCCAGATTAGGCCCAAAAGAACGAGCCTAGTCCGGAGGGATTGTCTTGACGCGGACGCGCCACGCCGATTTCCACCGTGGCATCTGCCTCAAGAAAGGACAGCTCGCTTCTTTTTTCCGCGAGCGGGAACAAACTGCTCGCAGAAAAAAGATCACTAGCGGTTGACATAGACCTCTATTGTGAGGGGGAGGATTTTAAGGTGGATTCTACGCCAAAATCCGCTCCATCTTGCCCCATGTGAACTAGTCCTAAACCTAAAAGTGAACATGTAATATACCTTACCTTACTGCAGCAATACATCCCGATAATAACACATCTGTTATATCCAGTCATGACATCTGAACATTTTTATTTTTTTCAGAATATTTTTGACAATTATACTTACAAATTATTCATTTCTTTCAGTAGACACTAGAGATGAGCGAACAGTGTTCTATCGAACACATGTTCGATCGGATATCAGGGTGTTCGCCATGTTCGAATCAAATCGAACACCGCGTGGTAAAGTGCGCCAAAATTCGATTCCCCTCCCACCTTCCCTGGCGCCTTTTTTGCACCAATAACAGCGCAGGGGAGGTGGGACAGGAACTACGACACCGGGGGCATTGAAAAAAATTGGAAAAAGTCATTGGCTGCCGAAATCAGGTGACCTCCATTTTAGACGAATAGTGGATTTCAAATCCGGGTCATATGAGAATGTGAACTTTGTGACTATGAGACAGGGATAGCTGTACAGGCAGGGATAGCTAGGGATAACCTTTATTTAGGGGGGAATGTTATTAAAAATAACTTTTTGGGGCTCTATCGGGTGTGTAATTGTGATTTTTGTGAGATAAACTTTTTCCCATAGGGATGCATTGGCCAGCGCTGATTGGCCGAATTCCGTACTCTGGCCAATCAGTGCTGGCCAATGCATTCTATTAGCTTGATGAAGCAGAGTGTGCACAAGGGTTCAAGCGCACCCTCGGCTCTGATGTAGCAGAGCCGAGGCTGCACAAGGGTTCAAGCGCACCCTCGGCTCTGATGTAGGAGAGCCGAGGGTGCACTTGAACCCTTGTGCACCCTCAGCTCTGCTACATCAGAGCCGAGGGTGCGCTTGAACCCTTGTGCACACTCTGCTTCATCAAGCTAATAGAATGCATTGGCCAGCGCTGATTGGCCAATGTATTCTATTAGCCTGATGAAGTAGAGCTGAATGTGTGTGCTAAGCACACACATTCAGCTCTACTTCATCGGGCTAATAGAATGCATTGGCCAGCGCTGATTGGCCAGAGTACGGAACTCGACCAATCAGCGCTGGCTCTGCTGGAGGAGGCGGAGTCTAAGATCGCTCCACACCAGTCTCCATTCAGGTCCGACCTTAGACTCCGCCTCCTCCAGCAGAGCCAGCGCTGATTGGCCGAATTCCGTACTCTGGCCAATCAGCACTGGCTAATGCATTGTATTGGCTTGATGAAGCAGTGCTGAATGTGTGTGCTTAGCACACACATTCAGCTCTACTTCATCGGGCTAATAGAATGCATTGGCCAATCAGCGCTGGCCAATGCATTCTATTAGCGTGAACTGAGTTTGCACAGGGGTTCTAGTGCACCCTCGGCTCTGCTACATCAGATTGCTACATCTGATGTAGCAGTGCCGAGTGTGCATCAGATGTGTAGTTGAGCAAAACTGACTCAGCACTGCTAAGTCTCTGCATTCGCATAGGAATGCATTGGCCAGCCTTCGGCCAATCAGCGCTGGCTCTGCGGGAGGAGGCGGAGTCTAAGGTCGGACCTGAATGGAGACTGGTGTGGAGCGATCTTAGACTCTGCCTCCTCCAGCAGAGCCAGCGCTGATTGGTCGAGTTCCGTACTCTGGCCAATCAGCACTGGCCAATGCATTTCTATGGGGAAAAGTTAGCTTGCGAAAATCGCAAACTGACAGGGATTTCCATGAAATAAAGTGACTTTTATGCCCCCAGACATGCTTCCCCTGCTGTCCCAGTGTCATTCCAGGGTGTTGGTATCATTTCCTGGGGTGTCATAGTGGACTTGGTGACCCTCCAGACACGAATTTGGGTTTCCCCCTTAACGAGTTTATGTTCCCCATAGACTATAATGGGGTTCGAAACCCATTCGAACACTCGAACAGTGAGCGGCTGTTCGAATCGAATTTCGAACCTCGAACATTTTAGTGTTCGCTCATCTCTAGTAGACACCCATAGAGAAAAATTAAATGATACAATGTAGATGCAATAATCCAGGAAGTCATTCTATTCAATATAACACATCCCAACTTGACATATCTTCTAAACACCCAGGTAAATTATAGGACAAGCCTAAGTACAAGGCGTTTCCCTCTCTGTTGTATTTAATCATTTTTATGTAATCTAAGCTATTAATTCCCCTTGTTCTTCCTCCTGCATATATTACAGCGTTACAATTGTTTACAGCTGCCAAAAAGATAGTATCATACCAAACACATGTCGGTATTGTCGTGTAGGAGTAAACGCAACTTTCACCTATGACAGAAGAAAGCTGAAGTCAAAATCTCGAAGCAAATTCAGGTTTCACCATTCTTAACCACAATGTCACAACCAAACCACAGACAAGCTGAAGAGAGTAGGTCACAGGGTGCTGACTGGCAACAAAATCTGAACTAGGGCTGGAATGTCCTAGGGCCGCACACTGGCCCAATGGTTAGCAATGTTACCTTGCAGCACTGGACTGCACCAGGCAGCTCAGCTTACAGGGTTGATATAGGATATGGCTGACACAGGTTTCAGATTTTTGGCTAGAATTTTATCCTGCAGATTTTGCATTAGATATTTCTTATCTATGAGGCATCAGTTATGCTGTTAAGTTTTTATAGTAAAAATACAAGGGCCAATACAAGAATATAACAGTCAGTCCAGAAATGTGGAAGAATATGTTATACACAGTCTAAAATAAGTTTAAAATAAAACCCTAAAAAAGAATGTTATCTACTTACGCATCGTGCACGCTGGGCGGGCATTCAGGGTGCACCGTCTTCTTCATCAACGCCTCTTCTTCCTCCGACGTCCTCCGGTCCCGTCCTCCTCCGGCGCTCGCGAGCGGACACTGATAAAAAAAAATGGCCTGGGCGCCTGCGCAGTAGCCGTAGTAGAAGCCGCATGCTACTGCGCAGGCGCCCAGGCCATTTTTTTTCTATCAGTGTCCGCTCGCGAGCGCCGGAGGAGGACGGGACCGGAGGACATCGGAGGAAGAAGAGGCGTGGATGAAGAAGAAGAAACACCCTGAATGCCTGCCCACAGTGCACGATCCGTAAGTAGATCATATTCTTTTTTAGGGTTTTATTTTAAAACTGGGGGGTAGTTTAATATAACATTTATGGTGCCTGAATGGCCTTTTTAAAGGCTATTCACGCATATGTGGGGCTCTATCAGCATGATTTTGCTGATAGAGCCCCTTTAAGGTATGTTCACATGGAGGTTTTTGGCAGCGGATTTTGATACGGAATCCGCCTCAAAAAGTAATGAGTAAAGAGGATGCAGCTTCATCTCTTAATTCTGCTAATCCACAATAGTGCCAAGAGTCAGACCCACAGATTAAGCACTGCTGCACCTATACAAAAAGTCACTTATTATAGATGTCTAACAATTTCGCCAGCTGTTGGCTATGCTTATATATTTCCTCTATGTGTTATGAGCCTGTAAAACATTTGGGCAGACTTCTCTTTTTTTCTGCTGATTTTGGGACTGATTCTGCCTTCAAATTGTCAGCAGATGCCACCCCGATTCTGTCTCCCATTGTTTCCAACGGAAGGCAGAGATAATAGCCGAAGGATGAAAAAATAAGCTACTCCTGATAGATCTTGTCGCAGATTCCGCGGCTCAAGATTCTCCACTGAATAGGTCCATTCATTTGGTGGAAAGCTGTGACAGAATGCCGATCTCTACGTTGCATCGTGCGGTGAATGTTATCAGCTCAACTGCATGTGCAGAGAAAAGATTTAGTTTAAGTTATAATACTATTTGGTCTTCCAGATGTAATATAGAACCATAAAAAGTATTACAAAAAAACGAGAAATCTGACATCGTAGATGAGTGAATTTCTACTGGTTAAGGTGTTAATCACTGAGATAGAATGGTGAATAGGACAAAATCTTTCTTCCAAAAACTGATATAAGAAAATACTTTGACAAGGGCGCCATCTGCTGTGCTGACAGAGTATGGTCAGATCACAGGGCTCTAGCCATGCAGAAGTGATCACCATTTATAGAAGTCTATGGAAGTGCACGGTATAGGTTAGGCCCCTATGTGCTTTGTCTGCTAGTGTGTTTTTAACGACCATTATTTTCTATAGCACCTTACACACACCCATGTACTATCCTGGGTCTGTGTAGGGGTCCATGCGCCCAGGGTAAAACTCAGGAGAGGACTCACTCCAGAGATCATACAGAAGACAGGATCTCATATTAGTACTCTGGAACAGATGGTTGTCCACATATCTCAGCTCACCCCTGTATAACCAGCACATTATCACACTCATATAGTCAATGGAGAGACTCAGGTGATGCTCAGATACTCCTCCTGGAAATGCCCAAAGGTTTTCTCTACTATTACTAATCCTCTCAATTCAACTGGAGTCAAATAGATATTGAAGCCACAGCTGAGAGCCAAACCTGCAGATAAGAAACAAGTGAGAGGGTGCAGAACTTGTATACAACCAAAAGTGTGAAGATGGGGGTTCCCCATAAACGTCAGCCCCCTCCTACAAAACTGCCCCTACATAGAAGCAACAGCCCCCTCCTAAAGAACTGCCCCCTACACAGAACCATCAGCCCCCTCCTACAGAACTGCCCCTACATAGAAGCAACAGCCCCCTCATACAGAACTGCCCCTACATAGAAGCAACAGCCCCCTCATACAGAACTGCCCCTACATAGAAGCAACAGCCCCCTCATACAGAACTGCCCCCTACACAGAACCATCAGCCCCCTCATACAGAACTGCCCCCTACACAGAACCATCAGCCCCCTCCTACAGAACTGCCCCCTACACAGAACCATCAGCCCCCTCATACAGAACTGCCCCCTACACAGAACCATCAGCCCCCTCATACAGAACTGCCCCCTACACAGAACCATCAGCCCCCTCATACAGAACTGCCCCCTACACAGAACCATCAGCCCCCTCATACAGAACTGCCCCCTACACAGAACCATCAGCCCCCTCATACAGAACTGCCCCCCCTACACAGAACCATCAGCCCCCTCATACAGAACTGCCCCCCCTACACAGAACCATCAGCCCCCTCATACAGAACTGCCCCCTACACAGAACCATCAGCCCCCTCATACAGAACTGCCCCCTACACAGAACCATCAGCCCCCTCATACAGAACTGCCCCCCCTACACAGAACCATCAGCCCCCTCATACAGAACTGCCCCCCCCCTACACAGAACCATCAGCCCCCTCATACAGAACTGCCCCCCCTACACAGAACCATCAGCCCCCTCATACAGAACTGCCCCCCCCTACACAGAACCATCAGCCCCCTCATACAGAACTGCCCCCCCTACACAGAACCATCAGCCCCCTCATACAGAACTGCCCCCCCTACACAGAACCATCAGCCCCCTCATACAGAACTGCCCCCCCTACACAGAACCATCAGCCCCCTCATACAGAACTGCCCCCCCTACACAGAACCATCAGCCCCCTCATACAGAACTGCCCCCCCTACACAGAACCATCAGCCCCCTCATACAGAACTGCCCCCTACACAGAACCATCAGCCCCTTCATACAGAACTGCCCCCTACACAGAACCATCAGCCCCCTCATACAGAACTGCCCCCTACACAGAACCATCAGCCCCCTCATACAGAACTGCCCCCTACACAGAACCATCAGCCCCCTCATACAGAACTGCCCCCTACACAGAACCATCAGCCCCCTCATACAGAACTGCCCCCCTACACAGAACCATCAGCCCCCTCCTACAGAACTGCCCCCTACACAGAACCATCAGCCCCCTCATACAGAACTGCCCCCCCTACACAGAACCATCAGCCCCCTCCTACAGAACTGCCCCCCCTACACAGAACCATCAGCCCCCTCATACAGAACTGCCCCCCCTACACAGAACCATCAGCCCCCTCATACAGAACTGCCCCCCCTACACAGAACCATCAGCCCCCTCATACAGAACTGCCCCCCCTACACAGAACCATCAGCCCCCTCATACAGAACTGCCCCCCTACACAGAACCATCAGCCCCCTCATACAAAACTGCCCCCTACACAGAACCATCAGCCCCCTCATACAGAACTGCCCCCTACACAGAACCATCAGCCCCCTCCTACAGAACTGCCCCCCCTACACAGAACCATCAGCCCCCTCATACAGAACTGCCCCCTACACAGAACCATCAGCCCCCTCATACAGAACTGCCCCCCCTACACAGAACCATCAGCCCCCTCATACAGAACTGCCCCCTACACAGAACCATCAGCCCCCTCATACAGAACTGCCCCCCCTACACAGAACTGCCCCCCCTACACAGAACCATCAGCCCCCTCATACAGAACTGCCCCCTCTACACAGAACCATCAGCCCCCTCATACAGAACTGCCCCCCCTACACAGAACCATCAGCCCCCTCATACAGAACTGCCCCCCCTACACAGAACCATCAGCCTCCTCATACAGAACTGCTCCCCTACACAGAACCATCAGCCCCCTCATACAGAACTGCCCCCCTACACAGAACCATCAGCCCCCTCATACAGAACTGCCCCCCCTACACAGAACCATCAGCCCCCTCATACAGAACTGCCCCCCCTACACAGAACCATCAGCCCCCTCATACAGAACTGCCCCCTACACAGAACCATCAGCCCCCTCATACAGAACTGCCCCCCTACACAGAACCATCAGCCCCCTCATACAGAACTGCCCCCCCTACACAGAACCATCAGCCCCCTCATACAGAACTGCCCCCCCTACACAGAACCATCAGCCCCCTCATACAGAACTGCCCCCCTACACAGAACCATCAGCCCCCTCATACAGAACTGCCCCCCCTACACAGAACCATCAGCCCCCTCATACAGAACTGCCCCCCTACATAGAACCATCAGCCCCCTCATACAGAACTGCCCCCTACACAGAACCATCAGCCCCCTTCTACAGAACTGCCCCCTACACAGAACCATCAGCCCCCTCCTACAGAACTGCCCCCTACACAGAACCATCAGCCCCCTCCTACAGAACTGCCCCCTACACAGAACCATCAGCCCCCTCATACAGAACTGCCCCCTACACAGAACCATCAGCCCCCTCATACAGAACTGCCCCCTACACAGAACCATCAGCCCCCTCATACAGAACTGCCCCCCCTACACAGAACCATCAGCCCCCTCATACAGAACTGCCCCCCCTACACAGAACCATCAGCCCCCTCATACAGAACTGCCCCCCTACACAGAACCATCAGCCCCCTCATACAAAACTGCCCCCTACACAGAACCATCAGCCCCCTCATACAGAACTGCCCCCTACACAGAACCATCAGCCCCCTCCTACAGAACTGCCCCCCCTACACAGAACCATCAGCCCCCTCATACAGAACTGCCCCCTACACAGAACCATCAGCCCCCTCATACAGAACTGCCCCCCCTACACAGAACCATCAGCCCCCTCATACAGAACTGCCCCCTACACAGAACCATCAGCCCCCTCATACAGAACTGCCCCCCCTACACAGAACCATCAGCCCCCTCATACAGAACTGCCCCCCCTACACAGAACCATCAGCCCCCTCATACAGAACTGCCCCCCCTACACAGAACCATCAGCCCCCTCATACAGAACTGCCCCCCTACACAGAACCATCAGCCCCCTCATACAGAACTGCCCCCCTACACAGAACCATCAGCCCCCTCATACAGAACTGCCCCCCCTACACAGAACCATCAGCCCCCTCATACAGAACTGCCCCCCCTACACAGAACCATCAGCCCCCTCATACAGAACTGCCCCCTACACAGAACCATCAGCCCTCTCATACAGAACTGCCCCCTACACAGAACCATCAGCCCTCTCATACAGAACTGCCCCCTACACAGAACCATCAGCCCCCTCATACAGAACTGCCCCCTACACAGAACCATCAGCCCCCTCATACAGAACTGCCCCCTACACAGAACCATCAGCCCTCTCATACAGAACTGCCCCCTACACAGAACCATCAGCCCCCTCATACAGAACTGCCCGCTACACAGAACCATCAGCCCTCTCATACAGAACTGCCCCCTACACAGAACCATCAGCCCTCTCATACAGAACTGCCCCCTACACAGAACCATCAGCCCTCTCATACAGAACTGCCCGCTACACAGAACCATCAGCCCCCTCATACAGAACTGCCCGCTACACAGAACCATCAGCCCTCTCATACAGAACTGCCCCCTACACAGAACCATCAGCCCTCTCATACAGAACTGCCCCCTACACAGAACCATCAGCCCTCTCATACAGAACTGCCCCCTACACAGAACCATCAGCCCTCTCATACAGAACTGCCCCCTACACAGAACCATCAGCCCCCTCATACAGAACTGCCCGCTACACAGAACCATCAGCCCCCTCATACAGAACTGCCCCCTACACAGAACCATCAGCCCCCTCATACAGAACTGCCCCCCCCCTACACAGAACCGCCCCCCCCTACACAGAACCATCAGCCCCCTCATACAGAACTGCCCCCCCTACACAGAACCATCAGCCCCCTCATACAGAACTGCCCCCTACACAGAACCATCAGCCCCCTCATACAGAACTGCCCCCTACACAGAACCATCAGCCCCCTCATACAGAACTGCCCCCTACACAGAACCATCAGCCCCCTCATACAGAACTGCCCCCTCAGGCAAAAGCCTTCAGAGACTTCCCGCGCTCACTGGCGCCCCCTCCCCCCGCCTGTAGCACGCCCACAGCCCATCACACCCCATAACCCTGGTCACGTGACCCCTCCAGAATTAGTGGTTGTCATAGCAACAAAACGCAAAGGCCCCGGCAGCGGAAATACGGTCCGTCTGTATATGGTCGTGTATAATCACGTGATCGTGACATCACCGAAGGTCCTGCAGCCACTACAATTTAGCGTCTACCGGCGGGATATGGCGGCCGGGCTCCCGGTTATCAGACTCGGGCTCCTCTTCATTCTGGTATCCAAGGTCCGGGGTGACCAGGGGGAGTTCAGCCCGGGACACTCGGTGGGCTCGCTGCCTGTCGGTGTGGCCGCAGCGGAGCGCAGGTATCGGCTCTGAGCTGAGACGTGGCACTGATACTCTATAGGCGATGGTAGGGGGGGCAGAGCAAAGGTCCTGGAAGCAGCTCCCGGCCCGGCCTACAGTATCAGGCTATTGCACATAGTAGGTCACATAGTAGGTGTAGGCAGGTATATAGGACATCAGTAATCCTGCCAGACCTGTATGACCAAGGACCCCCTGTCACCCTGCAGCACCTTCACCAATGTTACTGATGGCGTCTCGCTGCGACCCTTACCATGTTGTGACTGCGACTTCTGATCCTAAAAGTTCAGGTGTTGCAGAATTTTTTGGAACTCGCAGCTGCAGCTTCCTCAGTGTCACATTAATGAAGGCGTCGCAGGACAAATGGCAATCTCGGATACCATGACCTAAGTCGCCATGTAGCCCTAAGCCTGACGCGCCGGTCACAGACCCCGATATCAGATACCGCCCTGCTGCCGTATTGTATTCTGCATCCATTAAAAGGATTGTTCCAGATGACAAAATGATTCAGTGGGTGGATTGTAGTGCAAAATGTACATAAAATAAGTATTACTTCCGCTTTACCCCTCTGTCAGGTGGGCACCACGCTCCCCTCCGGCGGGCTCTGATTCCAGCACTTTGGTGGTGACAGGCAGTGACTATCCTCAGTGGTCATGTGCGGTAGTCGCCATATTTCCCAACGCTACCTCTGGCAGTGGCTCAGGGAGTCCTGAGAGTAAGGCTGTATTCACACTGAGTAACGCTGGCGTTTTTTGTGCTTATTTTTGCACATAACGCCACGCTATTTTGCGGTGGCGTTGCCCGGCGGTAACGCGGCCTTATGTGCAAAAATAAGCACAAAAAACGCCAGCGTTACTCAGTGTGAATACAGCCTAAAAGGAATGGCTAGGCTGCAATGCCGAGCATAACAGCAATGGCCGCCGTCCTCCAGAGCCAGAAGGATGGCTAGTGTCAGGTGCAAGGGCTTGAGAGTGATATAACCCCCTGTAGCTATGTGTAGGATGTATATAAATCACAGCCAAAATAAATCCCAGCTGTATATATAATATGTATTGTATGTATATAATATTTACTTAAGACCAACATAGTTTATTTGTATTAATAATGAATTTATTTATTATTTAACTTAAAAATACAAATAGCACCTCACAAATAAGAGCAACTATCCCTAAACAAAAAGGGGGAAAAAGTCTTCTCCTCCCTGATGGACACTAATTACACAGAGAGAGCAGAAGGACGGACGGGTCACACAGTAGCACTTGTACTCCTTCATCCCCCACAACAACCTGTGTCTCCCCCATCCTTCTGCTCCTTCCATGTTAGTGTTTATTGGAAGTACAAATGCACGGCTGAGATCTTATTTCGGCTATGATATATGTACATTATACTCAAGTACATTGCCGGGAGGATTACATCAGTCTCAAGCCCTTTGACCTGGCACAAGACATTTTTCTGGCTCTAGAGGACGGCAGCCATTGCAGATCTGGCAATGATTGACTCCTGGACAGCACCCTGTAGTTTTAAGAGCTTACAATCAGAATTGGATACATGTTAATACTAAGTGTATATTAGGGAATTGATATGTGTTCTATGAACCTTCACTTTATAATACATATGTAGCATTAGTGGATGCCATTTTGGGGTGAGAGATGTTCCTTCTGGTTTTTCCCTCAGTATTATTTACAATTGTAAAGCAATATTATAATTTATTATCTTGTATTACTCAGGTACTTGCTGTATGATGTGAACCCTCCCGAAGGATTTAACCTGCGCAGAGATGTATATATTCGCATGGCTTCCCTTCTTAAGACTTTACGGAAGAGTTCAGATTGGGTATTGGTTTTACCCCCATGGGGTCGTCTCTATCACTGGCAGAGTCCTGACATTCATCAAGTGCGGATTCCCTGGTCTGAATTCTTTGATGTGGACAGTCTAAGCAGAAGTATCCCTTTAATTGAATATGAAGAATTCTTGGCAGGTATTTGGAATTGCCAGATGTATTGTGGTTGTAATGCACTACTGCTGGAAGAATCGCTTACATTTGTCTAAAAGGGATTTTACAACCCACAGGACTGCTCCGAGATGAATGGGGAAGCAATGTGCATGTGTGACTGCTACACCGACCCCAGGCTCCCATTTTTTTATTTTTTTTTACGTAGATTGTGAGCCCCATATAGTATATCTTTGTAGAATGGGAGGAAATCCACGCAAACACGGGGAGAACATACAAACTCCTTGCAGATGTTGTTACTGGGGGAATTCGAACCCAGGACTCCAGCGCTGCAAGGCTGCAGTTCTAACCGCTGAGCCACCATGTTACGCCCCCCACCGCCCGGGCTCCTACTTTTGTCATTGGTAGTAATCCCAGCAGTCAGTACCACTCTCAGGTGTTGTCCCCTGCCCTGGCATCTTTTTAATGCTATATTTTATTCTGCATGATCCTTTAAGCCAAAGCGGTGAAGAGCTAATGGTCAAGTTTTCCACAGCAGTACCCGATCCCTGTGCTGTATTTGATGTCTCTGAGTCGTAGTCTAGCAGTTGCGGTCACATTAGTAGAGGTAAAGGGCTGGGTTTAGGAGTGGAGAGCTTGACTTTAAGGATCTAATACAGGATAAAAGTTATTTTTCGGCAATTGGTAAAGCGGACTAGCGTGTTAAAGATACTGGGGACAACTCATGAGAGACGCTATGAATTACTGATGGCGGTTTGAGAAGGAGTTAACTGGTTCCCTTTAACTCCCATTCATTTGGATTGTCATAAAGGACGCTATATATACTGTATCTGTGTGTATGTGTGTGTATATGTATGTATGTGTGTATATATATATATATACACACACACAGTGCAAGGAGGTATTGAACATCGGCAGCCGAGAGAAGTTTTTAAAAGTTAGAAATGGTTAAGATTACTGTAAGAAACAGATCACATGGATGGAAATCTACACAAATCTAAAACTAAAAACAGAAAATTTTCAGTTCTTGAGCATAAACTGTTTTGTACTAAAGTCTTATATTCTTTATAAATTTTTTTTCTTTTCTACTCCTAGAATCCGGAGGACCATTTATTGACCAGGTGTATGTCCTACAAGGTTATGCAGAGGGATGGAAGGAAGGTACATGGGAAGAGAAAGTGGACCAGAGACCATGTATTGATCAGCTTATGTACTCTGAGGACAAGCATGGCTACTACAGGTACTTGATCAGATAATTCTATGTTATTAGTGCCAGATATTAATTTAGTGATAACATGTTTGGTTAGATGGTGCCATTGTACATTCTTAAAGGGAACCTTTCCATGCAGTTTGGGACTATAAACCACCCACGGATCCTTGTGGACTGGGGTTTAGCGTCCCAAATCGCACTGTTATAATCCCATACATGCCAGCAATAAAAATTGAAAAAAGCTTTATGCCCTGCTGCTGTACTCTCCACGTGAAAGGAGTTTTTCACTGAAGCCAGAGGAGTATGCGACTTCAGTGCACATGTCCTATACCTTGGCCACTTGCACACTGAAGTTGGGATGTACGTCCTTGGCTTCACTGAAGAAGCAGACAAGGGCAGGGAGCACCAGAGATGAGTCTGAGACGCATGGTACTTCTCTTTATGTCACTGTAAAGGGTTTTTTTGTGTTTAAATCTGGGCACAGATGGTTTTAAAACAGGGCTATTTGAGACACTAAACCCCTGGTCCATAAGGACTTTGGGTGGTTTAGCGTCCTAAATCAAGTTGACAGGTTCTATTAACTACATAATCGTATACAGCATCACCTCCAAGTTTGCAGTACATGGCAAGACTTCTAGAATAGAATACAACTATTGCATGATATGTTTTTATTTGCAGAGGATGGTTCTGGGGCTATGAAGAGACCAGGGGTATAAATGTCAGCTGCCTTTCAGTACAGGGGTCTGCCTCTATCATGGCTCCAGTACTATTGAAGAACACTACTGCCAGGTAAGCAGACAAATTCCCCTTCACATACGGTAGATATTCATCTGATGTCACCAGGGGTCATGTTAACAGCTTTGCTTTTCCATCTTTAGGTCCATCATGTTAGACAGAGCTGAAAACCTTCTACATGATCACTATGCAGGAAGAGATTATTGGAATGTGTGTATATGAACAATTGCCATTCAACCTGGATATCCAATATTTATGTGTGTATATATATCTATGTATGTTTAGCTATAGGTGCTGCCCGTTATGTGCCCTTATATTGTGTTCCCAGTCAACCAGGAGGTTTATGTGAGAATGTATGACAAAGGGACGTTGGAGAGGGGGTAACTCAACAATTAAAGAGGTTAAAAAACCGCCTTTAAAGTGTTCCCTCTAACTGGACGTTGTTAGAGAGAATCTGTGTTCAGCACATACTGTATATGTTGAATATGACTAATGGTTGTATGTAGAAGTAGCCTTAGCGTGCCCTCTTCTCTCTAAATAACAGCATTTGTCCTCTTTACTGTACAAGTGTTTCTCCCTGTCTCTTACACAGACGGTCAGCAATGATCACTGACAGCCTGACTCTGCTCTAAGTCCATGGTCTGCTCAATAACTAGCTGCCAGGAAGACAGGCGAGAGTCAGGTTGTCAGCGATCAGTGTAAATGTCAAGGAGACAGCTAGTAACGTTATTTTTTCAGACACATTTATACATTCATGTACAGTCCTATGAAAAAGTTTGGGCACCCCTATTAATCTTAATCATTTTTAGTTCTAAATATTTTGGTGTTTGCAGCAGCCATTTCAGTTTGATATATCTAATAACTGATGGACACAGTAATATTTCAGGATTGAAATGAGGTTTATTGTACTAACAGAAAATGTGCAATATGCATTAAACCAAAATTTGACCGGTGCAAAAGTATGGGCACCACAACAGAAAAGTGACATTAATATTTAGTAGATCCTCCTTTTGCAAAGATAACAGCCTCTAGTCGCTTCCTGTAGCTTTTAATCAGTTCCTGGATAAAGGTATTTTGGACAAACAATTCAAGTTCAGTTAAGTTAGATGGTCGCCGAGCATGGACAGCCCACTTCAAATCATCCCACAGATGTTCAATGATATTCAGGTCTGGGGACTGGGATGGCCATTCCAGAACATTGTAATTGTTCCTCTGCATGAATGCCTGAGTTGATTTGGAGCAGTGTTTTGGATCATTGTCTTGCTGAAATATCCATCCCCGGCGTAACTTCAACTTCGTCACTGATTCTTGAACATTATTCTCAAGAGTCTGCTGATACTGAGTGGAATCCATGCGACCCTCAACTTTAACAAGATTCCCGGTGCCGGCATTGGCCACACAGCCCCAAAGCATGATGGAACCTCCACCAAATTTTACAGTGGGTAGCAAGTGTTTTTCTTGGAATGCTGTTTCTTTTTGGACGCCATGCATAACGCCTTTTTTTATAACCAAACAACTCAATCTTTGTTTCCAAAATGAAGTTGGCTTCTCCAAATGTGCTTTTGCATACCTCAGGCAATTCTATTTGTGGCGTACGTGCAGAAACGGCTTCTTTCTCATCACTCTCCCATACAGCTTCTATTTGTGCAAAGTGCGCTGTATAGTTGACCGATGCACAGTGACACCATCTGCAGCAGGATGATGCTGCAGCTCTTTGGAGGTGGTCTGTGGATTGTCCTTGACTGTTCTCACCATTCTTCTTCTCTGCCTTTCTGATATTTTTCTTGGCCTGCCACTTCTGGGCTTAACAAGAACTGTCCCTGTGGTCTTCCATTTCCTTACTATGTTCCTCACAGTGGAAACTGACAGGTTAAATCTCTGAGACAACGTTTTGTATCCTTCCCCTGAACAACTATGTTGAACAATCTTTGTTTTCAGATCATTTGAGAGCGGGCTGTCCATGTTCGGCGACCATCAAACTTAACTGAACTTGAATTGTTTTGTAGAAAGAAATG
Organism: Leptodactylus fuscus; assembly: GCF_031893055.1. NCBI lineage: Eukaryota > Metazoa > Chordata > Amphibia > Anura > Leptodactylidae > Leptodactylus > Leptodactylus fuscus. Next base: position 26,710,479 of record NC_134272.1, read on the forward strand.
GTCCAAAATACCTTCATCCAGGATCCAGGAACTGATTAAAAGCTACAGGAAGCGACTAGAGGCTGTTATCTTTGCAAAAGGAGGATCTACTAAATATTAATATCACTTTTCTGTTGAGGTGCCCATATTTTTGCACCGGTCAAATTTTGGTTTAATGCATATTGCGCATTTTCTGTTAGTACAATAAACCTCATTTCAATCCTGAAATATTACTGTGTCCATCAGTTATTAGATATATCAAACTGAAATGGCTGTTGCAAACACCAAAATATTTAGAACTAAAAATGATTAAGATTAATAGGGGTGCCCATACTTTTTCATAGGACTGTATATTTTCCTTATCAAGTTTCTGTTAGACTAAGTTCACTTCTACTGCAGAGGCTCCATTGGAGACTTCTCCACAGAAACCGGCGGAGAGTAAAGTCGTGCATACTTAAACCAGCGTTCACCCAACTCATTCCATTATAGACAATTGTGTCCACGTGTAACTAGTATTTTAGCAGTTATTTTGGCTATGTGTTTGGGACTATGAATAGTCTCAAACACACAGCCAAAATTAAAAAAAAAAAAGTACAATGAACACCTGTGTGATATATTCCCATGTGTGATATATAAGAGTTGGTTACAGTATGGCATAAGGGGGATCTAAGTAATAACCACTATATACCTACCTGTTCATTTGGCTGGGGATCCAGCAGAGACTGTCATTTACCTTCTGCCTGTACGCAAGAGGATCGGCCGATCAGAAGTTCAGCGTTGATTCTCTGTTTGACCAGAACATCACTGCTCAGTCACTGACTGGCTGACGTCCTCCTGTGTGGGGCGAAGGTCAGGAAAGACTCTCCGCTGGATCCCTGGCCAAATGGACAGGTAAAGTATATAGCCTTTGTTATTTTAATTCTCCCTATATGCCTTAAAAAAGATCTGGAACAACAACTTCATCTAAACACATATTTCTACAGTCTGGCTGTACATGCAGTCTAGTTAAAGGGATTCTCCCATCTCAGTATTTCTCCAGGTTGCATGCAGTGTCTGCTTCCTGTATTTCTCCTCTCTCCCCCTCCCTTTTGCTAAACGGGCTGGAGAAGTCTCACAACACTTATACAGATGAGATAAACTGCAGATTCTTTTACAGAACAGACTCCGTGTTATCTGTGTGTTTACATAGAGAGATAACAGACTTGGCTTTATCAGCAAACTGCAGTTTGCTGAAGGATTGTCCTGCCAGCACTGAGTAAGTGACGGCACTTGTCCTATCTCCCAGGTCCATGGTTATAGCAACGTAGTGTAAATAATGGAAGGAATAAGTTCACATAGCCGGCAAACAAAGCAGCATTCCTAAAGCAATATATTCAGGAAAAGTATAGATAGGATCCTTGAGATGGGACAACCCCCTTTAACAAAGTAAATGGTTTTTATAGTATTTTGAGAAGATAAGGTGGTCTTATTGCCACCTCCAAAGTGTGGGATGTGATTCTGTACTATTGGCATTATGTGTACTCTATATGAAAGTAAAGGACATATATACCGTTCTTTAATATGTGTTTCTAAAGATCTTATTAGAGAATAATAATGGCTGAATTTCCTTACATTTTCCTTATATTTTTCTTATTTCTGTCTGCAGACACGTCGCAGTATGGTGTTTGCTAAGCATCTGCGGGTAGTGGGAGACGAGTTCCGGGCAAACTTTCTTCAGTCTAGTGATGAAGCTGACAAAACGGTATTCCAAGAAGACTGGACAAAAGTGAAGGTAATGTATTGCTTTGGTGATGGAAAGAACGGCATGTTCTGGTGACGTTTCTTTTCATTATACCTTGCTTGGGCGGCTTCACTGTCATACACTGGGAAATAGAAGGCAAATGCTCATATCCAATGTTTCCTATATAGCAAAAGCCTAGCGCACCACTAGGAGGGCCCTACCTGGGTGTCCACCTTCGAAGAAAAGACTTTATTTGGGGGCACAGAGAAGATGTACCCAGCCTGCCACGAGCAGCGGAAGAAATTCACAGTCTTATGAAGAAATTGAAGCTGAAGAAGGTTTTTATTGCCACAGATTCCGACAGAAAAGGCAGGTCACAGTTTTAATTATTACTTCCAGTTTATTCAAGGGCTAATCGCACCACCTTAAACGCTTTCACTCTTGAAGATTTCCTGATGTGTACGCTAAATGTAAAGCCTAGTACAGGGGTGGGCAATTAATTTTGCCATGGGGCCGCATAACAAATTGAAACTATTCTAGAGGGCCATGCGTGCTGCGGCACATTTAGCTCCACCCACTTCTACGTGGACTCCGCCCATTCTCAATCCTCTTTCCATGTGCCCCCACACAGTATAATCCTCCTACAGTCACCCGTACATTATATGTCCCCACATTATAATGTTCCCTTCCAACTGCCCCACAGTATTAAGTCCCTCTTTTGGTGCCCCAATTTAAACTGGTGGAAACTAGAGGGGACATGAAACTGGGGCAGCTGGAAGCAACAATAAACCGTAGGGGTAGCTGGAGGGCGACATTAAACTGGGGGCAACTAGAGGCAGACCAGTCACCCTCCAGCTACCTGCACGGTTTAATGCCCCCTCCAGTTGTCCCCAGTTTAAGTGCCCCCTTCATATACCCCCAGTTTCATGTCCCCCCTTCATCTCTGCCCCCAGTATAACATTCCCCTTCCATCTCTGCCCCCAGTATAACATTCCCCCTCCATCTCTGCCCCCAGTATAACGTTCCCCTTCCATCTCTGCCCCAGTATAACATTCCCCCTCCATCTCTGCCCCCAGTATAACATTCCCCCTCCATCTCTGCCCCCAGTATAACATTCCCCCTCCATCTCTGCCCCCAGTATAACATTCTCCCTCCATCTCTGCCCCAGTATAACATTCCTCCTCTATCTCTGCCCCAGCATAACATTCCTCTTCCCTCTCTGCCCCCAGTATAACATTCTCCCTCCATCTCTGCCCCCAGTATAACATTCCCCCTCCATCTCTGCCCCCAGTATAACATTCCCCCTCCATCTCTGCCCCAGTATAACATTCCCCCTCCATCTCTGCCCCCAGTATAACATTCTCCCTCCATCTCTGCCCCCAGTATAACATTCCCCCTCCATCTCTGCCCCAGTATAACATTCCCCCTCCATCTCTGCCCCCAGTATAACATTCCCCTTCCATCTCTGCCCCCAGTATAACATTCTCCCTCCATCTCTGCCCCCAGTATAACATTCCCCTTCCATCTCTGCCCCCAGTATAACATTCCCCCTCCATCTCTTCCCCAGTATAACATTCCCCCTCCATCTCTGCCCCCAGTATAACATTCCCCTTCCATCTCTGCCCCCAGTATAACATTCTCCCTCCATCTCTGCCCCAGCATAACATTCCTCTTCCCTCTCTGCCTCCAGTATAACATTCCCCCTCCATCTCTGCCCCCAGTATAACATTCCCCCTCCATCTCTGCCCCCAGTATAACATTCCCCTTCCATCTTTGCCCCTAGGTTACTGAGACACAGACACACACACACTCTCCACCCTGCATCTCACATTCCCCCCTCCCTCCGCTCTCAGTACCTTAGGACACACACCACACGTCTCCATCTTCTTGCACTGTCCTTCCGGCACTAAGACACGCCCCCTAGACACGCCTCCCTAGTCAAGTTATGCAGGCCAGTCTGAGTCAGTCAGAGGGCCGGATATGGCCCTTGGGCCGTACATTGCCCAGGTCTGGCCTAGTATATGCCACACAGTTGCATACGCCATCCATCAAATGTTGAGCCTTAAGACAGGCCCTGCATTTGCATCAAGAGTATGTGGTGTGAAGAAACCATTAGAAAAAAGCGGGCATCACACATCTAAGCTTCCTTCAAGACATTAGTTACTGCTGACACTGAAATATATCAGGACTTGTATATAGAAATGATTGTCAGAAGTCCATTTAGTGATATGTGCATAACCTTAGGACATGTGAAAGTGCTATATAGAAGTAAAGTGCAATATATGCCCTGTATCATTCCCTCCATTGCACAGATTTATATTTCCATGCCATCCTAGCTTATACATATTGTGCATTGGGATGGAAACTGAAATAACCAGCATTACATCTCCACACTCCAACAAGGGCAAAATTCTTTTAATAGCTGTACCAGGCGTAAAGATGAAGTATTCTGTCTCAGTATTTAGAATGTTTTTTAGTAGAAATTTTTCTTATCTAGTATTGCACAGGTAAATTTAGCCCATTGTCTGAGCACATTGAACATAGAATACTACCTGTTTGATGACGCTTTCTAATATCATCTTGCTAGATCTGGAAGAGCTGCGAAAATTGATCCCTGAAATGGTGAGGTTTGATCCAACCTGGGAAGAGCTGGAGATGTACAAGGACGGAGGGGTGGCCATCATAGATCAGTGGATCTGTGCCCATGCCAGGTAACATATACAAGCTGTGTTCATACTTCTGGAACTAGAGTATATCAAGAAGAAACGATACATTTCTCTACTTATCTCTCCTTTCCTTGCCTCCTAATCTGTTCAGTTCACTGCTCATATCCATATTCAGTGTTGACAGGCTGCAGTTTATAGACGTCTATGTAGCGACTTGAATTCCGTCTTCCATGTTGGACACTTAATACAAATTCAGATTATAATAGAGTGAAAAGTGGTATTTCATGTACTATCAGTTTTTGAATTATTTTGCCCAAATCTATTGTATTAACCCTCTTCTGATACTTTACAGATACTTCATCGGTACCTCCGTCTCCACCTTTTCATTCCGTATTCACGAAGAAAGAGAAATTTTAGGCTTTGACCCTAAAACAACCTACAACCGGTTCTGTGGAGACAAAGAAAAGAACTGTGAGCAGCCCACACACTGGAAAATTGTCTATTGACCTTGATAGACACTCGCCTTGGGAGGCATATCCAAAACTTTGACCATGTGACGGAGGCTACAAGGCTGTTACTTGTAATGGTTTTAAGGGAACACTTTTGCTGTCTAATTCTCACGTTGGATGTTTGTAAGCGCTCTCCATTAGAGCTTCAGTAGGCATAGACTTGGTGCTGCAGCTCATGTGAATACACCATTAGCACGGGTTACACGACCAACTATTAAGACATGATATAGTTACATGAGATTAGAACAAAAATATAAAAGTATTTTAAAAGACTGGTGCCAAGAACAAATCTACGAAATATATGAACAAGCTGCTCATAGTGATGGGATAGATCTGTATTCCACATTCAATATTTATAGGAGTTTTACAGGCTAAAGTATCGATGCCCTATCCTAAGAATAGGTGATAAATATGAGACTGGTGGGGTCCAAAACCCGGCACCCCTATTGATCAGCTGATACACAGAAAATGAAACAAAGAAGCAGACAACTCTGTTCTGTTCCCAGGTCATCAGTATTTTTATCCCAAAAAATACCTTTAAGCCTTTGTTGAGCTGATTGCTAAGAGAGTACAATATTTCATATAATATTCAAGTTATTAATATAAATTGTCTCTATCCCCCTGCCCAACCTGTGCCAATTTTAATCTGTGGAAGTCTTCAGTATTATGATAAAAGTGCCATTAGCATGTTAAAGGGGTTGTCCAAGGAGTGTAATTATACTTGCGAGCCCTAGAGGTTTGAGGCCTCTTCAGACCCTGCGTCACATGATCGTAACTAGACCCTGTCCCCCTGGATTGTTCTACTTCATCCCTCCTCTCCTATGTAAACAGATAGTGTACCTATGGTATGGGGCTTGTGTGACTATAGTAAAGCCAGGTAACTAGGAGTGAAAATGGTAAAGGAGGGAGAACGTCGGGTGACCTAGAGGGAAGCGACTTCTTCTAACCGTGAAGAATCATCATGAAAATCAGGTTGCACATGAAATACACGTACGCTTCCTGGACAACCCATTCACACGGGCACAGAGGGTGGACTACGGCGCGTAATCCACGTCATAATCCGCCCCCTCACAATGGTGGTCTATGGAGACCGCAAGGCTACTTTTTTCCATGAGCGGCAAAAGAAGCGGGCTGCCCTTTCTTCAGGCGGATTCCGCCTGGCGGCAGCAACCTCCGGAGTCTGCCCATTCATTTGGGGAAGCCGCGACCGCGATAGTCTTGGCAGGCGGATTTTGACCAGAAAGTGATGCAGCTCCCTACGTCACTCTCGGTGCCAAAATCCGCCCCCTGTGTGAACTTGGCCTAAGAGTCCATTCACATCGCAATTTTTACATCAGTTTAAGCAGAGTTGTTTAATGACAGATGCAACAAATGGACGTCCATTTACATAGAGATCAATATATTTTTTAAAACAATAGCTGTCTGATTGTATCTATTAAATGGACGCGCTAAACAGATGTAAAACAGCGGGATGCAACTGAAGCCCAAGTTGCTGGCTACGTGTTGGCAATACAATCTTTTATTTTATACTATTAAATCTGTGCAGTTTTTTATTCCCGTTACCATATGTTCTATGCATTTGTCACCAGAGTGTGATTTATTTTATTTCCTGTTATTTCATTGCACCGATGAAGTAAAGATGATGACACTTGTTTTTACACAGGACTCTGAATCGGTAAATTCTTGTCTATACCTCAACTGTTTTATAGGTGAATAAAAGTCTTCTAATAACGGTATTTTTTTATTCAGTGCAGCAATATAAAATATAACAATCACTGACATGGTCACATTAGTGTAACGATATAAGGGTGGTCTCATGCACAATGGGCCATATTTATGATCATGCATACTGTAACCGGTAGCAAATCTTCTAGGCCTCGGGCAGAGCCGACTGCACATGCCCAGTCCACAAGAAAATGGCTGCTTACACTAGCTTACTGTGCAAGTGGCCATTTTCTTGTGGCCCGGGCATGCGCAGTCAGCTCGGCCCGAGACCTAGAAGATTGAAACCCAGGATGGAAGAAGACACAAGGGAGAGGGCGTTCCAGAAGAAGATAGAGGCATTGCTGGAGATTTCTCTTGCAGCATTGGGGACGCCCCCAGTGCTGTTTGAGCGCTGAGAACCGCCCCCAGTGCTGTGAGAACTCATTTGCATACCGAAGAAAAAACTGATTTCTACCGAATGGCGGCGTGGAGAAGGCATCTAAAGATAGGAGACAAATAGCCTTTCTTAAAGCTATTCCTACGTGGTCGGCAGAAAAAAGGAAATCCAATGATAGGATCCCTTGATTTATTTTTATTTTTTTTTTTCAGATTTAGTTTTTATTGCAAAAAGCAAAACCTTTTTTAACAATATAGAAAACCGAGACAAACTGTAATCCATGTGCACTAAATTATATAATATATAAATGTATTACAAATTATAATAGCGGAAATGGGTTAATGTACAACTAATAGAAAATATATTCTTTAACATCTTAACGCAGCGTGAAACCATAGGTGAAAATTCATGGACACAACTGTGGGTGAAAAGTAATACTGTGCTGCAGTGCTTTACACTATATTTACCACAAGGTGGCACTGTGCACCTAGAGATAAAAGGCTTAGGTCGTCATTGCACTGGAGCATCATGTTCTATCAATTCCATGGGTATGCTTTAAAACTATTGATGTAAGAATGTATTTTCACCCTCATGGCAGTGCAAAAGTTTTAGGCAGTATAGTGTTAATAGTTTATTTTGCCAATTAGCAATTCTAAGTGAATGACCAAGAGAGAAATCTAAATCCCATGAATATTTGGTGAGACCTCCGATTGTTCTAGATACACTTGTACAGAGTTTTTGAAGGAACTGAGCAGGGAGGTTGTTCCAAACATCTTGGAGAACCAAGCACAGATCTTCTGTGGATGTACTCTTGTTCCAATCCTTCTGTCTGTTCAGGTAATCCCAGACAGACTGGATGATGAGATCAGGGCTCTGTGGGGGCCGTATCATCACTTCCAGGGCTCCTCCTCTAAAGAATGGTGTAAGCCGGGAAGTGGTAAAGTGGTGGATGGAACTTTTATTTTTGGAAGCATTCTTACCTTATAGCATTTTTTTCCATACCTGCCTGTTTTGCACAGTACTGTAGTTTATATGCTGATTAAACTGCAAAGCAATGGGAAATTCAGTGCAAAAATCTGTAGCATGACTGGAGCCACTTGTGCATTTGCAGTCAGAGTGATGCCCATATGGATAGTTTGCAGATGCAAAATACATTTTTCTTCAATTAAAGAATACTTTCAGCACCCAAAAATGGTGCATGCACCGTTTGAAGTAGGGAACGCCAAATGTGTTTAGCCACAGTCTCAGCAGCTTCTAAGGAACAGGTAAAGTTCAGTTCCAATGTAGGGGTTTATGTGTATATTTTCTAATGTGTATTGAGCAACCAATGTATGTTTTGTGACCAAAAAGGGTCTTTTTTTCGGAGCTAATTAACCAACCATTCCTAGGGCGGGGGTAGGCAACCATCATCACTCCAGCTGTTGTAAGACCACAACTCCCAGCATGCATACTGTGCTGTTCTAGGAATTCCCATGGAAGTGAATGCAGTATGATGGGAGTTGTGGCCTTTCTCCAGTTTATTATATGAAGTTAGAGTCAAAATCTGTAGCATGTCCGGGATCGGCTGTAGATATTTCACACTTGTGTCATTGATGGCGTTTGTTTAAATCCCAATTCATTTACTATTAGGGTTGATTGATTGGGAAAGATCGGATCCCGATCGGCGATCGAGCAAATTTCATGATCAAGATCGGCTAGAAAACGATTGGAAATTGGATTTTGACATCTCAAGATCGGCTCAACCCTAAAAGTTATTTTTCCCATAGAGAAGCATTGACTAGGGTTGAGCGATCGGGATTGGGAAAGATCAGATCCCGATCGGCGATCGAGCAAATTTCACAATCGGGATCGGCTGGAAAATGATCAGAAATCAGGATTTTAAAATCGATCCTGAAATCTCAAGATCGGCTCAACCCTATTTACTATATATTGTCCTTTATTGCTGAACAAATATTCAGTATGGGTAACCAATATGATCCCTATGACATATCCCTTTAAATGAGAACTTCCTACAGATTTAAATCAGGTTTATAAAATGACTCCGGATGGGTACTACGTCCCTGCCATCTTGTATGTGGATGCAGAAGTGCACGCACATCTTCACACTGTATAATCAGAACCACGGCGGATACTACACGAACCCAAAATCAGGTACAATAATAAGCATTAATGGATTAAACATGAACCTGACAGCTGAGTTCTCCTCATTTGTGCTAGATCCTTAATTTCTGAGAATGAGGGTGTACGTTTTATTTTGAAGCAGAATTTGTTCAAGGAGATGGAGCCAAGGCAATAAAAAGTGTATTAAATCATACATTAGAAGCCTGGTAATTATCCACATTAAGTGTCCTCCACTGTCGAATTTCAATTGGAAGCAATGAGCATGGAAATAAATGTATTACTGTCTGAGCCTCTCTGCTAATTCCAAATGTGTCTCGTAATTACTTAAATGAAAGCATGACAAACGTATTCATTAAAAAGAATAAGATGGGACGGTTTGTCATAGCCTATTATACAAACAACTAGACATTGAGGAAAAAACACTTTCACGTAATCGTGGACGTCTCTATTTGCTTGCCTTATATCAGTCAGTGCGTCTTAGAAGTTTCGATGACCAAACTTTTATGTCCATGTTGGCGAGTTTTAGACTATTTTACATAAGAATATTATGGGTGCCATAGGCTCCTAGAATTCTGATATTTTGGGGCAGATTTAACATGACTTGTATGCTGGAGCCCACATTACGGAAACTCAGCTTTTTCCATTGCAGATTTTGTTGCGGTTTTTTGAACCAAAGCCAGAGAACTTAAAGGGATTCTACCATTAAAACCTCTTTTTTTTGTGGATAAGACGTCGGAATAGCCTTTAGAATGTCGGCCGGCGGCCGTTTGTGGGAGGCCGCTCCAGCATTGAACTTCAAGAGCAAGAGCGGCCTCCCAAAAATTGCCGCCGGCCGGCATACGCAGTCGGCTCTGCTGGTGTCTCACTGGCAGAGCCAACTGCGCAGGCGTCGGAGGTGACGCAGGAGGAAGACAACAGAGAAGGGGAGGATCCAGCTGAAGATAGAGGTGTCGCAGGATCGTGTTCTCAAGCAGCAGTGGGGACGCCCCCATCGCGTTTTCAGCGCTGGGGGCCCGCCCCCATCACTGCCAGAGAACTTATTTACATACCGGTAAAAACAGGTATTTCTAAGGAACGGCGCGGCGGAGATCACAGCTAAAGGTAAGAGATGAATAGCCTTTCTAAAGGCTATTCCGACGTCTTATCCACAAAAAAAAGAGGTTTTAATGGTAGAATCCCTTTAAAAGGTACCTGAGTTTTCATGAAAAGTTTTTCCTTCGCAGGGCTGTACAAGCCTCATATATGATGTCCTATCAGGTTTCCTTCTGCTAATGTCGCCATTTTGGCTGAAGCACAGTTTGCATTTTGCTATGGGTATGTGCAATAAGCAGCAATTTGCCCCCCTTTACTATCCATATCTAGTTTGGTTTGTTTACATGTAATTCTGCCAGGAGTAACTAATATTTTTCTGCTGCTTACTTCACTTTGTAACATATTTTATGGATTTAGGCCACCACAGTCCAATAAATGTTACCTACCTATCAAAATCCTAACGCTGGATTCGCACTTAGGAGACTGTGCCGCAAAATCCGCTTAAAATGGACAAAGAGAAAAGATTTTTCAGTATAAAACCAGCGGAAACTTGGTAGACCCCATTATAGTCTATGGGCCACATGTAACTACTTTTTGAGCAGACGGGGGTCTCCGTCTTTCAGGTTCCCCTGTGGACCCAAAGGATGGAAATCTGACTGCTAGATTGAACCTAGAGGAATGCACACCTTAATAATTTTGTCATAGTCCATGGCAGCGCGGCTGATAATTGAGCCTGGCATTCTGCATACTAAGCATAATGTATCGGCCTCAATTCGCCTTCCTATCTGTGCTATACAGTACTAGAGCTGCAGTGTCATACTTTGATGTGTGTCCTCTGCTGTGTCACCAATATTGGATCTTAATTAAAGACATCAAGCAATTCCAAAGTGCTGAGGCGCAGTCTTTACAGGTGACCATCATTTATTGTAAGGAGCTCAGTCGTTTAATACGTTGCAGTCAGTGAAGTACGAACTCTGTTACGAGGCTCACCTCTAGTAAGCCGGCGCTCTCATTAGACAAATGACCATGTTCTCTTATGTATGTTTTGCACTTCTCAGCAATCTAGTATTGAAAGTGTTTCAACTGGATAAGCCAGTTATCCACCAATGAGCTTTATTAGCGTCCTTGTTAAATTAGAAATGATGGTAGTTTCTTGGCTGCTATACAAGTGAATCTTAGAACATCTGTATAGAAGAGACATATGATTTGTACAAACTAAACCTAGTCTCAGGAAAGTAAAATTAGCTTAGCACTGATATTTTATAGTGTCAGTGTAAAAACACACTTTTTTTTTTTTTGCCTCCACCCATATGAAAATGATCTTATTTTACAATAACTGACAGTTTATTGCAAAGTTAAGTGCTTCCCTCCAGAGCACTAACCTCCTCTCTGGTCCTCTGATGTGTACAGTGCTTTCTGTATGAACAGGAGGTCACATTATTGGTGCAGGTCTATGAGAGTCAGATAAAGGCGGTAATAGACTTACATTAATTCATGTTCATACACAAAACTCTCGAGTAGAGAGCAGGTCAGCGCTCTAGAGGGGAGCACATAACTTCACAATTAAGCAATTAGCTTTCTTGTAACATTAGTTAGGATGAGTTATGTCTTACTTTACATGTGCAAAAAGAGAAAGACATGGCCCGCACATCGCAACCTTATAATTTGATATAGTGCTTCTCAGCAAATTCTACAATACCGAACATGAGGTTCTTAGTATACATATTGATCAATGTGCATAAGCCCACTAGCCACTTCATGGCGACCTTTTTATAGTGGGTCCCTACCCTACTGGGTGCGGTGCTGCACAGCGACCACCACAACCGCAACACCCCTGCCACCAGACCAAGCCCCCAGGCTCTGGGCTGCGCCGCCCCATGGGAACAGCGCTACAGGAGCATCAGACATCATGCAGCACCGCACCGTGTGAACAGATCTCAAAAATTCACCTTACCATATGGCCCCAGTCAGAGGACTGAGAGCTAGTAGGTGGGTCCCTTTTTGCAGTCTCCTGCTAATTAAAAACACCTGGGCAAAATGGGGGGAGTGCTGGTACCAAGGCAAAAACAAAAACAAAAATGGTGAAGGAAGCTTACCATCCATGTGTAAAAAGAGAAAGACATGGCCCGCACATCCCAACCTTATACATTGATTATTTGATTTATTTTGCTTACTTATATAGCGCCATCATATTCCGCAGCGCTTTACAGATATTGTCGGTCACTGTCCCATATAGGGCTCACAATCTACATTCCCTGTCAGTATGTCGGAGGAAACCGGAGTACCCGGAGGAAACCCATGCAAACACAGGGAGAACATACAAACTCCTTGCAGATGTTGCCCTTGGCAGGATTTGAACCTAGGACTCCAGTGCTGCAAGGCTGCAGTGCTAACCACTGAGCCACCATGCTGATCTAGTGCTTCTCAGCAAATTTTACAATACCAGACATAAGGTTCTTAGTATACATATTGATCAATGTGCATAAGCCCACTAGCCACTTCACGGCAACCTCTTTATAGTGGGTCCCTACCCTACTGAGTGCGGCGCCGCACAGCGACCGCCACAACAGCAACACAGCGCCCACAAGGTGAGCGACCAAGTGCTCCAGCAACACCCCTGCCACCGGACCAAGCCCCCAGGCTCTGAAAGTTATGTCTTACTTGCAGGTGTTATATTCTGTTTTTTTCCACTCGTGGGCCAGAGTTGGCTCATGGTATTTAACACATTACTGACACTGTTCCTGGAAAAAGTGTCACGGTCATCTCAAGCTCAGTTTACTAAAATAGTGATGTTTGGATCTGATTAAGGTGACACTTTTGAGACTTCTTCAATAAAGTTTCATTCACCTACACAAAAGATTTTTATAACTATGTTTAAGATGCCAAAGAAGCAGACAGTGCCTATATATCGATTTAATTTTATATTCCCCAAAAAATATAGAAAAAATAAATTTTGTACAATGTATTACAGAAAACATATAGACCATTAGATACAATGCCAGATTTCATTGTAGCCGTGCATTCTTCTTTAAGGATGAGGCATCATCATGCTACGTAGTGTTGTCTATATGAATATTGGCGTTTGTGAGACTTTTTCTTTGCGTTACAGAAATGTTATCAGCAAAAAGGTTTTAAAAAATTCTCTCTGCACAAACTTTATTTTAATAAGGAAGAAGCTTAAAGTGGATCAAATGCCTTGACCAGACAGTTAAACAATTATAGGGCCAGTGTTAATTCCATCCTAGGCAGCTAATTGACTTGCTTGATGTGGCGCAACTAATATGGATTGTGTTGTCGACACGTGAGATTTTTAGTTCGGGACGCCGTGTGGAGGTCACAGGCAGCTGAGTATTTATTGCATGAAAGATACACAACTGACCTCACCTGGACTGTCGGCGGCGGCCTGCACAATGAGTAACAGAGGAATTGTTCCACATTGTTGGGCCAGGACAAGCCAAGCTTAATTACTTCACATTATGCCCAGTTTCCCATATCAACATTATATCACCCTATACGGCTTCAGTCTTCTCAAAGTTATTATGGAAAGTTGTAGCAAAAGTCTGCAAAATCTGCTCCACTTTAGTAGATTATATTCAGTTATCTCCTCTTATACCTGAATTTATAAAACAAGGAACAATTAAGGTTTACAGATCTATAATTACATCGCCATTAAGACTCATATGTTCCCTACAGTGTTTGTAGAATGGTTTATATTCTCACCTCACAAGATGCCTCCTAGTTCAGGAGTTCACTGTTTCTTATTTCATACTAGTCTTACATTTCTCTTCACAAGATTGTGGATCCTTGTGTACTTGCATGGAAAGGACAAGGGCAGGGGTGGGCAAATCATTTTCCCATGGGGCCACATGAGAAATTGAAACGGTTCTAGAGGGCTATGCGTGCCGCAGAAAATTTAGCTCCACCCACTTCTACATTGACTCCACCCATTCTCATCTATTTTTCGATATGCTCCCACACAGTATGATCCTCCTACAGTCACCCAAACATGATACACCCCCACATTATAATGTTCTACTATAAATGTCCCACAGTATTAAATCCCTCTCCTTGTGTCCAGGTTGAAACTAGAGGGGGAATTAAACAATGGGGGTAGTTGGAGGGGGATATTAAACTGGGGGCAACTAGAGTCAGATATGTCCCCCTCCAGCTACCCTCATAGTCTAATATCCTCCTCCAGTTGACCCTAGCTTAATGTCCCCCTCCAGCTGCCCCCTAGTTTAATATCTCCCCCTCCAACTGCCTTCAGTTTAACTGCCCCCTACATCTGCCTCCAGTTCCCCTCTCTTGCTCACACATACTGTATCGTCTCTCCTCCTTATCTTCCATCAGTCTCCATTCCCGGCAGCTTGCTCTTTCTTTGTAACACAACCACACTGTCCCGTGTGGCTCCACCCATTCACGAGTCTTTTCATATCTTAGTGAGCTAAAGTACCTTTGATGATGTCATCAAAGGTCCTTTAGCAAACTTGCCATTCGGCATCTACCTTTATCCTACACCCTACAGGATAATGGACACAAGACTGGAATCAGACCAGTAGTGGAGTGAGACCAAGCCATACCAGGACCAGGAGAAATACCCGCCATAGTATCCTAGGATCTAGGCAAGAACTGTACCTGATACTAAAGCATCAGAACTGGAACAGACTTAGACAAAGGAGGCTTAATTTGCTATTTCACTTTTTTTTTCATCATGAATTAATTTTACCAAATCTCAGTCCAGTATGTTACCAAAATGTAGAGAATGTGCTCATAGTCATCTGTATTATTACATGTCCGAGAAGCAGCGCCTCAGCTGGAAGTATCTGTGCCTTGTACAATGCTGCCTTAAGAAGAATATGAAGAGTATTCGCAGTGATGTCAGTGGTCAGGGTGTCAACTGTCTCGCAGTCTTCACCCCGTTATTTGGTAGGAAGGCATGCTATAGTCTCTGTGTCTCTAGGCCACTTCTCCACTCTGTGGTTACTGACAAGGTTGGGTCAAGCCGACAGGAAATCTGTCACATAGATTGCGCTCCGCGTGTCCCTCGTCGCCTCGCATCAAGTTCACTATTGTATTTAGGCAGAAATAGAAACTGCTTAACGGTAAAAATAACTTTATGGTGAAATAAATATAATGATTCATAGAAAAAGCAGAAACCAAATCTATTCATCACAAATATTCTATTAGCTTTGGGTTTTTTATCTGATTATATTTTTCTGATAGAACCGTAAAGGAAATTGGCTATTTCGTGTCTGATATATTTACATCACCGTTCTCTTCAGGGCTCATTCGCATGTATCATATGTGCAGAGCCTGTATGGTGACATATGGGGTCACTAAGTCCTATATAGTCATAGGTAGTCCATGTGTTACTATATGCAGTGGTGTAACTAGGAATGGCGGGGCCCCGTGGTGAACTTTTGACATGGGCCCCCCAACCGACACCGACGCCGAAGACCTCGACCGACCCCCTCCTCCGCACACTATTATGTCCCTTAGTAAGCCCTGCACAAAGTATTATGTCCCTTAGTGGCCCCTGCACACAGTATTATCCTCCATAGTGTCCCCTGCACACAGTATTATCCCCCATAGTGGCCCCTGCACAAAGTATTATGTCCCTTAGTGGCCCCTACACACAGTATTATCCCCCATAGTGTCCCCTGCACACAGTATTATCCCCCATAGCGAACACCCATAAACAATTATTATTATTTTCAGACCCCAGAGTATAATAACTGGAGACCCGGGGGAATAAAAACCAAAAAAAATACTGTTTCTTACCTGTCCCCGGCAAATACGCTGTCTTCTCCGCTGCCGTTTTTCTTCTATGACGTCAGACGTCACATGACCCGGGAAGCAGGCCGGGTTCATGTGACGTCAGACAACTGGGAAGGAGGCCTGGCAGGATAAAAACAGTGGTTTTTACGTTCCCTTACCTCTCCCGGGCCTCCAATCATAATACTCGGGGGGTCTATAAAGACCCCGAGTATAATGATAGTGTTTGTGGGGCCCGCGGCCCAGCCAGGGTCGACAAGTAAATAGGGCCCGTAACGGCCTATTAAAAAAAAAAAATGCAGCAGTAGCGGCTGTCACCGGGCTCCCTAATGGCCATGGCCCTGTGGCAGCTGCCTCCGCGGTAGTTATGCCACTGACTATATGGTACCTCTATACAGTACTATATTACACAGATAGGGTTGAGCTGTTCTTAAGATTTCAGAATCGATTTTTAAAATCCGATTTCTGATCATTTTCCAGCCGATCGTGATCATGAAATTTGCTCGACCGCCGATTGGGATCCGATCTTTTCTGATCGCTCAACTCTAGTCAATGCTTCTCTATGGGAAAAGTCGCTTTTAGGGTTGAGCCGATCTTCCCTAATCCCGATCGCTCAACCCTATATAGAGGTATATAGAAAGCTATTGTAAGGAAGAATACTAATATAACATCCAGCAAAACATGAAAATATAAAACTTTATATGCCTCTGTATGAAATGGCAGACATGCGCAGGAACATTATGGCCCAATAGACACCTGGTCATAATATATTACACCGTTATACAACACGGAGCTTGTACAGAGCAATAGTAGGGCTGTGTATCGCCCTTATGTTCAGGAAATAATAGCAGTTTTGGGTATTCATTCTGTATGTACTGACTAAACATTATCGCAGGCCTGTATTGGGGAGCAGACAGCATGCGACAAACTTTTGGATTGGGGGGTGGTCCAAAAACTCAGACCCCCACTGAGCAGGAGATTGGGAGAATTTAGTCCCCAATTCTGTATGGAGCAATGGGCGAGCTGGCATGGACATTGCTCCATTCATTTCGATGAGGTGCCATAGATAGCTGAAGGCTCGCCCGACCATCATTTGAAACAAGAGTAGTATACGAGTACTACCGTAGTAAGAGAAGTAAAGTATAAAGAGTGTGACATGGACAGTGTACAGAACTGGATGGACATTACCATTACATTTTCCTTAGACCATTTATCTCGATGAGGAATCCCTAGAGAGTAGATGGAGGCGCTGAATTCACGACACTGGGCTTGATGTAACCAGTGCAGTTTATTGCAGAGTCAATGTCAATGTTTCCGTAGCTTGTCTCCAGATATAAATGCACATGACATCCAAGTGAATATTTATAGATGTACAAATGCATTAACGTCATTACAGAAACGGACACAATGGCAACCAAGCTCCTCTACCATTGTTGAAGTATTGTAGTATATGCTTGCAGGGATAGAGGGAGCAGGTGCGGCTGACTACCACGGGCCCCAAAATAGAGACATAGATGTGAATCATTTGTACCTGAGGAACTGAAACACAATTTTATGGAAGGGATTTGGACAGTTTCCAGGAAAAATGTGCTCACAGTATGATATGAAATGAACCAAATGACATGCATCTTCGTGATGTTCAGTTTTCTCCAACCAAAGCAACCCATGTACACAGGTTGGTAATATATATGTAAAGGAGTCTTGCATTTGCCTGTATGTCACAATTTCTGCAGCTGGTTAAACACTGAGCTGCAAGTCCCTGCCATGATCATGTAATAACCAGGTACATTTGGCATAGTGCCACACATATCTAGCTAAAGCGTCCCTTTATCTACAGCATCCATAATGGGCTAATGTCATTTATCTTTGCCTTGTCATACTGGAGAAATTCCTAATATGAAAGATGTCATGTCACTGGAATGAATATTTTATCAAGTTGCTTGTATGCCCACCATTCCTGAAGACACGTGCCTACCATTAGTACGGGTGTCCATGCATGTGCAGTAACTCTCCATTGAAATGAACCAAAATTTCATAAACATCTCAATATTAGTGTAGAATTTTTGTTATTATGATACACTATAAAGTTGTGTAGGGTCTCCATTACATGTGGAATTTTACGTATCTCAGGCTATCATTATACACACAGGGCAGATCATCAATAGATTAGATCCTATAGATAAGTGGTTGACTCCAGTGTCCCCTCCATATGGAGTTTTCCTGCTTGATCATTGGGGTTCATTGCTGTGTCACAGTCAGGGCCCATTATGGGATCCTCTGAGATCTTGGTGGGCCAGTCTGCATTTGATTTGGGCATAAATAGGTTTCGGCCCCATAGTGTCGAGTATTGAGCGCCCATTGCCTGGAGATGGAGACGGGGCAGCACAGGCAGACTTACAAGCCACGGGAGAACAGACTATGCCAGCACCGTGCCCAGGGAGCCCTGGAAGACGAGGCCCACTTCCTGCTACACTGCACCAAATACTCAGCTGTGAGGGCCGTCTACTTTCAAAGACTCTCTGCTCACATCCTTAATTTCACCTCTGTAGATGAGAAGAGGAAACTCTACATCCTACTGGGAGAAAGTGGAGATTGCTGCCCAATATGTGTCCACCTGCCACCAACTGAGGGGAAGATGAGACCCCATGGGCTGTTATACCCTATTACTGCCCCTTCTAACCACCCATCCACCTCGGTATGTCCCAACCCAGCTCTTCTTCCACCACACCCATCCACCTCCATACGTCGCAACCCAACCTCCCCCATACCCACTACTCTCTTTGCTTTGGCAATGCCAAATGTCTATTGATTTTATTTTTATCAAAGGGGGCACCATGTAGCCAAGGTGCATTGGGGTTTCAGATGGCGGTCACTGCCTCATGCAACATTACAGTACTAGTTTGCATCTGTGATATTTTGTGATCCACTGGGACTTGAATTTATCTAACGTTCTAATTTTCTTGCTTGGAAATTTTACTTTCAATGTATTACATATACTGAAGTCACTGTAGTCAAGAGGAACCTTGGCGGGTATATATTTTATATCTTATACCAGGTGGTTAATGCTAGTCAATATTAAAAGATCCCTGTGGATAGAACAGAGTATATGAAACATGACAATACAATGTCTGCTTGATATGCTTCGAACTAGATAAGAGCTATCTCCCATTTCAGAGCTGCTCAGCCATCGCAGAACTGTCCGGTGTGCCTCTGTTCACGTTACGCTCTCCGACCTTTTTTTATTTTGTGCCGGATGAGTGATCGTATTGGAGCGGATTGTTTACTGGAACAGCTGTGCACCACACCTACAAGAGACAGGGACAGATGGAAGGCCACAGATGTGCTGACCCTTTAATGGAGCTATGGGCTTGTCTTGAACTTAGATTGTCCTCAATGGGTTGTTTGCCAAAAGCAAATCCAGAAAATAATATGAGAGATGTGTTTTTGGCCAGGACCCAGCAGCAGTATATAGTGTTCCTGCCCAGGATTAACAGAATCTCCCAAATCTAATCACAACAGGCCAGCAATCCCCCAAACAGCACTCCAAAGTCTGATTCATATCAAATCACAGCAGATGAAATGAATTAGACCTCGGCTTTTATAACTCATAAATCTCTAGCGCAATGGGATTCTTATTTCAGGTTTAGTAACCCCTTTATCTCCTCAGTATTGAGGATATGTGGAGAGAATTTGGAAATTGGCATGAAACTTTCCTTATCTCAATGTCTTCATTAGGTTGTGTTCTTTGTCTTCTTCCCCTATAAATAGGGTTTATAGTGAATGATGAGGAGTCATAGGGAAGTGAATGATATATGGGAGCTGTACTTTGACTCCTAGAGGAAGGGAGTCCACAAGAACCCCACTTAACTAAAAATGTCATGTCTAGATGCCCAATGACTACTGAAAAACTATTGCTGTGTGGATTTGCCAGCTATATTTCAGACATACCCAAGACTGTGATTTACCAGTGAAAAACTAGCTTAAAGGGGTTTTCCGGGCAGAAATTTTTATTTTTTTTTTCTTTTATAGAAAGGTGTGTTAGTGCTAGTAATGGGTTAGTAAGTACACTCATATATCTTTAGCAGTGTTTGGATTGATTTCCAGGTGTCTCTGGCTTCTGCTACATCTTCTGCCTTTGTTTACCTGGTGTAACTTCCGGCTGTGCAGTTTCCTAACTCCATCTCACTCAGCCCCCCTACTCCTCTCTCACTCCGTTACAAAACTCTCCCTGCCTCACTATGCCTAGCGATCCTGCCCATTACTAGCCCCTCCCACTTCCCTGTCTCACTATGCCTAGAGATCCTGCCCATTACTAGCCCCTCACACCCTCCACCATCTCTCTATAGCCTAGCGATCCTGCCCATTACTAGCCCCTCCCACTCTCCCTGTCTCACTATGCCTAGAGATCCTGCCCATTATTAGCCCCTCACACCCTCCACCATCTCTCTATAGCCTAGCGATCCTGCCCATTACTAGCCCCTCACACCCTCCCCCATCTCTCCATAGTCTAGCGATCCTGCCCATTACTAGCCCCTCCCACATTTCCCCCATCTCCCTAGCTAACCTATTCCTCCCACTATTAGAAGGCAGGAAGACATGGAGGAGCCATCCCTGGACACAGGAAGGCTTGATAAGTATGGATGGGGATAGTGAGGGAGAAGAGTAATGGTGATGTTCCGTTTTGGATGCAGTGAATCGGAATATTTCCGAATTATCAGAAAATGTCCCTGGAGGGTTTATATGACTGATCCAAGAATATGGGTAATTATGCTTTTTTTTTTTTTTTTTTTTTTTATTGAAGTAAATTAGAAGTTGGGGGGTGAGGGGGTTTAATTTAGGGGTTCATTCTCACTTTATTTTGGAAATCCCCTTTAATGGATTTCCTATTGATACGCTGACTATTTGATACTTAAACTGGATGAAACTTTCTAATACCTCATTGAACACAGACTTTGGGAAAGAATCTGTAGACAAGAGAAGGGGGGATTTAAGAAGACTGGCGTATTCAATGCTAGTCTTCATATCTTCTGCATGGGTGGAGGTTGCACTACATTTATGACATGGCGTATACCTCTTCCTAAATTAGGTCTACCCTCACTCCCGGAGTGAAATTTTTATCCGCTCGCCCTCATAGCGGCAACTTTTTGGGAAAGTGGTGCAGTCAGCGTAAAAACCAGAGAAAACTGGCATAGATTAGTAATAAATGTTCTTAACACCCTCTAGTTTACCCTCTTTTTCAAATCTTCTGTTTGAGGTTCAAGTGTCTCACAGCAGTTGCACCTCAGCAGGTTATCAAGCGCCTACGTCCTAAATACAGACGGGAACCGCCAAGAGCTGCAAACTAAAAGCACAGCACCAAAGGGAAGAGAAGAACATGAGAGAATAAAAATGAGCGCCTTGTTAAACAAATGTATGTCTATACAATACAAAGTAACAACGCACATGGTTCAGCTTGAGTAAGCGTTACGACCAGGGGGAAATACAGCCATTAATACTATATTGATTCTCTGGGACACAGTATGCATTAAACTTTACCCTAAAGACATATATAGTGTGCACGATATCGTTCTGTCTACTTGTTGGATACCTTTACAATAGTGACATTGCCTATTTTTGAACATATCTCAGATTTGTGCAAGATTCCATTTTGGGATATTAATTTCACCATACAACTATACTTTTTGGTGCTTAATACTGATATTGTTGCAATATAACTGCATTTCATATTTCTATATTATATATATCTTCTTTTTGTATTACAATGGATGCATTTAGTATCTCTATAGTTAGATGGTAGGAGCACCTAGGAAATGGTTATATTAAATTTCTTCTTTTTAAGTGGTAAACATCAGAAAAAGGCTTGAACATTGCAGATATCTATACGTACAGTTCACTTTTCAACCAGCTGCACAGATATACTGTATACAATACTCATTATAGTAATCATGGTCCTCCTAGACTCCTAGTAACACAATGGCGTCTCAGCATGCTACCTTGTTGGTTAGCACTGTTGTCTTGCCTCTCTGCAGTCCTGAGTTTGTGGTGGCATAATGCTAAAATATTCCAGTAATGTGAGATCTGTAAGAAAACAATGGCTTTGTCTCCTGCAGATTGTTAGCACTGATGCTAGGTTCACACTAGTGTTCAAGCCTCTCCATACCAGATTCCACTTAAAATCCGCGGAGAGAAAAGTCCTGCAAGTCCTTCAAACTTCTAGGCCTCGGGCCTAGGGCAAAGCCGACTGTGCATGCCCGCCAGTCACAAGAAAATGGCCACTTGTACAGTATTGTAAGTGGCCATTTCTTTGTGGCCGGCAGGCATCCGCAGTCGGCTTTGCCCTAGGCCCGAGGCCTAGAAGTTTGAAGCGACTGCTGGAATAAGACGCGTGAAGAGCGATGGAGGTGGCGCTGGAGAGTTCTCTATCAGCATTGGGGACGCCCCCAGTGCTGTTTGAGCGCTGAGAAACGCCTACAGTGCTGCGAGAGAACTCATTTGCATACCGACGAAAACCAAATTATATACCAAACGGCGCCTGGAGAAGACATCAAAAGGTAGGAGAAGAATAGCCTATGTGTTAGGGACAAAAAATGGACTTGTATCTACCTCTGGCGTCTTGTAGTTGGTACCATGAGCTACTTAACATGCACATTCATTTGTAATATTTCCACATCACAATTGTCAGTGCCATGTTGTATTAGGACATTTCGCAAATAAAAATATATATATCCCAAAAACATAAAAATTGGTCAAAGTAATGTCCAATAAAACATTAAATAATAAAGACGTAAAGCAAATGTATGTGCACATACTAATAATAGCATCAACGATGGAAATGATCCTGCCCATTGCGAATTATTTAGCTATTTATTAATCCGCTGAGAGTCATCCATTTCATTAAAGCGCTTCATTTGCTCAGAGACAACTAATTAACTCTTGATGGAATCAGAAGACTTACTATGAAGCATGTATGGATAATAGGCGTATGTATTAGATTTACATCTCTAAATGAATCGTTGCATTTTTATTATATACTGTATTATTATCTGTATTCATGGTAAATCTTTGTATCAATACTTTCAATTACTTTGTTTTATCTGTGCAGGTATAGCAAAGCTAAGCTTGTCATTCGAATTCTAAAAGAAATAAGTTTTATTTCTAGTGGCCACCGGTCCCACAATTTTCTTGTACAATAAGAAAGCAATATATACCGTATTTTCCGGACTATAAGGCGCACATAAAAACCTACGATTTCCTCAGAAATCGTAAGTGCGGCTTATAGTCCGGTGCGGCTTATATATGGATGGAAGCGGCGGCAAAGTCTGCGTGCCGCTTCCATACATACATAAAAGGCACCGTAAGGGTGCATTCACACTACAGAACGCTGGCGTGTATCACAGCCGTACACGCCGGCGTTACAGCAGGGCTGCCGGACACTTCCTATTCATTTCTATGGGAGCCGGCATGCGAGCGCTCCCCATAGAAATGAATGGAAAGAAGCAGTCCATTCATTTCTATGGGGAGCGCTCGCATGCCGGCTCCCATAGAAATGAATGGGAAGTGTCCGGCAGCCCTGCTGTCACACCGGCCTGAAACAGAACGTGAAACTTACCGAGCGGTGCAGGGCGGGAGGGCGGGCATTCAGGCCTCCTCTTCCTCATGCATGCGCCCCGGCCATTATCAGTTAGCGAGCGCCGGAGGAGGAGGACGGAACATCGGAGGAAGAGGAGGCCTGAATGCCCGCCCACCCTGCACCGCTCGGTAAGTTTCACATTCTGTTTCAGGCTTTTATTTTAAAACGGGGGGGTAGTTTAATCTTTATCAGCATGATTTTGCTGATAGAGCCCCTCCTCGCCTGCCGAGCGCTTCCAATAGAAGCGGCTGGCACGCGGGGGGTTAAGCGGCCGCTGGCAAAGTCTGCCTGCCGCCGCTTTCAATAACATATAATGCGCACCGGACTGCGGTTTATAGTCCGGTGCGCCTTATATATGAACCGAGACGGACTATAAGGCGCTCATGGGCAATGCCGCTTATAGTCCAGTGCGCCTTATAGTCCGTAAAATACGGTAATTAAACCGGAGAGGAACCAAGCCCCAGAGTTCTTCACCAGAACTCCTAATGGTGGAGTTGGACTTGGTTAAATCCAGGATCCAGGACCACAACTGCCCAGAGAGCACCGCACACCCAGTGAACCCCTAGTAAAAGAGGACCCAGAAAACCCAGAGACACTAACCTCAGCGGATGAAGATCAGGAGAGCTGGTCAGCACGGAGAGCAGAAGTCTGAGGTTTGCCAGGTGGTAGCAGCAGCACTGTAGGGAAGTTGTAAAGGCCAAGTTGGTAATCCAGAGGTCAATGCAGGTTCCAAGGATAGCAAAAGCGTAGTCAATCAAGCCGAGTCGGTATACAGGAGGCCACGTGGTAGCAGAAGGGAGTGGCAGAAGCGTACACAGGAGCGCCAGGTCATATATAGGAGGTTTGCGGAGTAGGCAAAACAGGAGTCAGATAGGAGTGGTCAGGAAAAGCCAAAGGTCATGCACAGAAGGTCAGGTAGATGCCAAGTCAGGAGGTCAAGAAGGGGTCGTCTGTAAGGCAAGCCGGGGTCAAGCACATGCCAGAGGCAAACAGGAGAACAAGGGACAGGAGAAAATGCTGTGACCAGAGCCAGAATGAGGCCTAAATAGCCTCCGGCCCGCCACTGATCTCCCTGACCCCAGAAGTACCCCAGAATATCTACAGTATATAACAGTAATAGAGCTCCCCAGCACAATGATGCAAGAAATTCATCATTAACACTAGGTTCACACCAGTATAAGGGTATCCGTTCATGGGGTCCACTTGGGGAACTACACAAACGGAAACCTAATCCACTTTAAAAAGTGTTTACCCGTGGACCCCATTGACTGTAATGGGGTCTGGCAGGTTTCCACCTAGTCATGACCCGAAAAATAAGGGGGGAAAAATCCTGCAGAGATTGGGAGCAGGTGTGAAGACATTTTTACCATTTTTCTTATTTTTGTAAAAATGTACATCCGACAGACCCCATTGTAGCCCATTGGCTCTGTCCTTGTCCGTCATTGTCAGGATTTCTGTTCTTCTGGTTCTCTGATGGGCTAAAAGAACTGAAAAAAATGCAGATGTGATCATAGCATAAGCTTGTCATTTGAGTTCTATATGAAATGCATTTTTTTATTGACCACTGTCCCCCAAACTTTGTAAAATAAGAAAGCAATTAATAAAAGGATACATATGAAAGAAAGCAGACTGTGCAGGACTGGCAAAGGAATTGTATCAATACAGAATCGCAGTATAACAGTAATAGATATTACATAGTATAACAGGTATATTGCTCATGTGTATTTATAGGGGTTGGGTCAGGTTAATGATATTTTAATCAATAAGAGTATAGATTTATATATATATATTGTTGCAAAAAATTGCCGCAACAAATCGGCCACATGTGAGTTACCATGCAGTATGCTACATTTCATGATCTATTTGCAGTATATGACTGCTCAATATCATCTTTAGATTGCTGTCAGATTCGAGTTGGAGCAAAAGAGTGATTAAAAAGTTATCAAAACTGACAGCCGGAGCTTAGATACATATGGCGCCTGTCATTTCATAATCCAATCCTATGTGATAAAATTGGCCGTGCCAGACTTACACCTCCATTGTGTTACATAGGACTTACATTTACTGAATCATTTTAACTCACAAAGTTATCTTACTATACAACTAATATAATGTCTAATAGAAGAATTATAAATTCAGCTCCGCTATATCCACAGATTAAATAGGTCTGTGATATAATAAAAAGCTCCTGTGGTCATATATAAAGCAGTACAGCTCGGCTATTGCATGTTACGTTCAAGGGCAGCACAAATAAACTCCTCTGCCTATTTCATCTGGTGGCGTTCAAGAGCAAAAGAAGACGAGGAAGCAAAAAGTTTCAAGCAATATATCTGGTAAAACTTGCAAAAGTGACTCTTGACACTCCAGGTCTGATTTACGACAAGGAAAATGTGAGATCATCAGAACAAAATCTGCTTTGGTGCTGTAGCGTGCTAAGCATAGGGCGATAGAGACCTTCTGCGCGTCTTCTCAGTCTTATAATTCATGGACAGGTCGTAAGAAATAAAAGGGATTCTATATTCACGTTACATGTGCTAAAATTGTTGTCCTTCAGTGGAAAGATGGATTCCACCATAGACACAAATAAGTGGCACAGATATGCAGGATGTGTAACTCTTATATGGTTTCTCTGATTTAAAGGGATTGTCCATGAATTACAGAAAAGTCATTGATGGCCGCGGGGAGTGTACAGAAAGAGGCAGGGGCTCATCAGGCCAGAGGAAAAGAGGCTGACGTGAATCAGTGACCTGAACGGTCATGGGTGTTAGGATAGCAGATACAGTTCAGAGCCAATATCCCCAGGCCGCAACGACTCCAACCCGACAATGGTGTTCACCAGAGTCCCAGATGGTGGGGATGGACTTGGCTGTGCTGCTGGGAAGAGCGGTACGGGTTGGGAAACGTCAAACACACAGCGCACTACAAGGAGAGGGCTGGCAGCCTCCACACAGTGCTGCAGAGGCTCCAGTCCTCCTCATAACAATGGGATTGGTGACTTCACTCACATATATAACCGGCCCTTACCAGACATTGCTGACACCACTGACTATTCCCAGCTGTGAGCCTCTCCGGTTCCGGTCCCACAAGCACCAAGACATGAGGGAAAGGAGACCAGGACTGCACAGCTGAGCATTGGGAATAGGCAAACAAGTTTTTTTTGCTTTACACTTACCCTGGCCGCCACTCAGTTTTCTGTAATTTATGGACAACCCCTTTAAGTGCTAGTATGCCAGACTGGATGCATTCTTCAATCATTGTCACCTGTTGGCATTCATAAATTATGTCTGTCACTAAGAATATACATCATACATCCTTACCAGGGATACCTGCACATCCAACACTGGGCAATATGGAGACCTTTCTATGAGATCTCATATAGAATAGCCTGCCACTAAGGAATCAGGAAATCTGTAGCATTAACTTCCCAGGTCACCCTCCATCTTAAGACCTGTCTCATTGTTCTCTATGTATACTTAGGGTGCACCTGCAATGGTGTCTCTAGGGACAAACATGTAAAGCTAGATAATAGCAGAAAATAAAGTGTACGGCAATTATTTCGCCTATGCACCAATAAGTTAACATTTCATATTGCGCCATACAATATGAATATCCCAGTGGTCTCCTTCAGATTCAGCCTTTCCAGTCACCAAATCTTGTGGATAAGATAATAGTATATCCTTTATGGATTCAGTACAAATAGACTATATCATATTATGAGACCGCTTGTGAGTCACATTGTACATAGTACAGACAAAACTCCCTGACAAGTGATACATTTCTATGTTATAAAGCAGAGCTTCATGCGGACATTTAGTATTTTATAGGGTTGCTGTAGCAAATAACTGTGTTTAAAGGTCATTTACCATAAAGATTTACCCAGAGCTATATATTGCTGTCTATATCAGTAACTTCAGTGTTTCCTTTAAAGTAGATATCCAGGCACAAATCGCATCCCCCAGCCCATATGGGACAGGTCATCAGTGTTTCATCTGTAGGGACCGACGCCTAGAGCTTGCAAATACCATCTGTTCAGGCAGCATCTGGGTGTCGGACCCCTACAAATCACATACTGATATCCAATCCTGAATGAAAAACTGATTTGGGTCCAAACAACCCCAATAATGTTAAGAACACACCCAACCAAGCAAACTGAAAAAATCCTGAAGAGGCATTCACACGATGTAACGCAGCGTTGATTCTGACACGTAAACTCGTGTCCGAATCAGCGCTGCAAAACAGAATCCCATTGACTTCAATGTGTTACGCGCGCTAAACGGAACCCATTGAAGTCAATGGGATTCTGTTTTGCAGCGCTGATTCTGACATGAGTTTACGTGTCAGAATCAACGCCGCATTACATCGTGTGAATGTCCCCTAAGGCTAAGGGCCCATGTAAGGAAACGCTTCACGCATCACTTTTTTTTTTTGTGCTGCGTTTCTCATTGTGTTTTCACTGAGTTTTCCTCTGCAGACGTTCTGCCCTTATTAAACCTATAGGGAAAAATGCACAGGTATAATTGATAGGCTGCAATTTTGTACCATTTACAAGAGGGATACAGTCTCCTGAGCTACACTGCACATATGATCTGGGTCCTTTAGGACCCATCAGCTGCTCCTTACAGATCACATGACCACTGGGCAGGGAGGGAAGCTGTATCATGGTGGCTCCTGTATACACAGCGCGTATTGGTTTATTACTGTCCTTGTCTTCTCTCTGGGATGTCTGAGAGACTATTGGCATGTCTGAATAGATATTTGGCATTGCCAAAGCTAGTAAAGTGTGGGGGGGGGAGAGTTGGACTCGGGGGTGGGGTGGTTGATTTGGGGTATAACAGTCCGTGGAGTCTCATCTTCCTCTTAGTTGGTGACCGCTATATGGGGAGGTGGGGTGGGGTGGGTGGTTTGGGGTATAACAGTCCGTGGGGTCTCATCTTCCTCTTAGTTGGTGACCGCTATATGGGGAGGCGGAGTGGGGTGGGTGGTTTAGGGTATAAAAGTCCGTGGGGTCTCATCTTCCTCTTAGTTGATGCCAGCTGTATGTGGGGGTGATTTGGGGTATAACAATCCGTGGGGTCTCATCTTCCTCTTGTTTGGTGACAGCTGGACACGTTTTGGGCAGCGATCTCCACAGTGGTCTCCTCCTCTCCCAGTAGGATGTTCAGGGATCCCTGAACAGAGAGTTTATTCTCTGTTCAGGGATCCATTCCTCATTCCGCTTGAAAAATGCGGTGAGGATTTTGCATTTTTCGGAAAGTTGGTGCACCCCATTATACTCTATGGGGTCTGTGGTTTTCCACAGATAACCACTGGTTAAGTATATTGGGTTTTTGTTTTTTGGGTTCCCAAGTGGCCCTAAAGAACAGAAACCTGAACCCTAGTGGAACACCAACCATAAGGTTATAGCATATCCTTTTGATATTACAAGAAGGGAACAGCCATGTAATGTATCTGGCTCTAGTCAGACTATAATATTTCTGTCTGTGCTCTCTAAATAACACACTGTCGGCTTGTAAATAGATATTCTGTCTCGAAAAAACACAGTCCTTGTAAATATGGATCCTTGTATCACAGTGAGGTACCGGATCTCCAATTTATCATGCTGCCTCAGGCCGAATAAGAAAAACACCAAGGTTGAAATCCGTTTTCTCTGTATATTATAGTATCTCTCAAAGAACTGTGTGTATCAGGAACGATGTAGCAAAAAAAACTCTGCGCTCCTCTAATGAGGAGGAACGTTTTGTTTTAATTTAAAATACCTCAGTCCCAAACCATTTCAGACAGAAAGCAATGCTGTATAAAAAGCAGAACATAAACCTATCCATGGCTTCAAGGGAATGACAAATTGGATCATGACGCATTCATTCCATATAAATTCATACATAATTCACAAAAATACTCCAGAAATTTCATAAATAACAATTTGATACAGCAGATAATAAAGAAAACTCCCTCTGCATAGCCCCGTAGAGAAATGTGTGTTCCAATATGGTGAAATAAATTCTTCCCTTCCAATGTAATGATTTTTTTTGCTCTGAATTTAAATAGAAAACCTGTAAAAGATACAAGTACGGGATTGTTTGGTGGCGGCATCTTATAAGATGTGACACATAGGATAGAGCAGAGTTACACAAATGTAGTGATGTGTAGACAACGTCAGGATTTCATTTTGGGTATGGATTTTAGGTTTTGGCCTGATGCTTGGATTTACCTTTAGGGGATGTAACATTTAGATCTCAAGAAGAAAAAGAAAACACATCAAGTATTATTTTAATGAATAATTATTTGTGGGGAAGGTAGCTCAGAAGAAGCAGTGGTGCGGACCAACCAGTCAAAGACAGGGACACAAAATATGCAGGAAAAAGGGGTTTCTTTTTAGAAAAAACAGGAAAATAAATAAGACTTCAGGTGCAAAATAAGCAAAACAAAATACAGCCTTAACTTCAGGCAAAACAATAAGAAACAAAATCCTGCTCGTCTGAGCAACTAACTAAACTATCTATACCAGCCACACGAACAAACCAACAGGCACGATAAAGTCTCACTACACTCAGAGTAACAAGACAGACCCGGACACCTCCTCGCACTCCCTGGATCTGCCCTGAAGTGCAGGCTCTTTGGCCTTTTATGAGCCAATAATGAGTCTATGACCCACTGAAATTTCGGCTGAAACCTACTCCAGACCCGCCATGGACCACATATAGGCCAGAAGGCCAGAAACCTGGGGACTCCAGCACTTTGCCTGTCACTATATAAGATAAGATAATCCTTTAATAGTCCCACAACAGGGAAATTTCAGTGATACAGTTTCATAGATGGTACAGTAGTATATAACAAGAGAGAAACACATACAAGCTCATGGCAGATAGAGAAATACTAGGAATCATAGCAACTAAAAAAGAAAGAAACACAGACACACTGCAGGATCATTTAGTTCTCTGTGTGAAGTGATGTTGATAATACAGCCCGACCATGGTTGGAGGACATGAGGAGGGGTCACAGCATGTAGATATAACAGGCAGAAACATTTTTTTGCAGTGGTGGGGGACATATACAGCATATGCATCATGATAACATGTGGTAGTTCCTTTGGTAGGTAGTGAGATCTCCTGCTCACAGCTGATAGTTCGGTATCTTGCATCAGCACTATTGTCCATTAACCACAAAAATGCCCCAAATGTCCTTCATCACAAGCCCTCCTCTTCCTTTCTTCTTACCACTGTGTGCTACTGCCCAAAGAAGTCTGAAGCCATCCAGGTATACATGGTGCTGCTCTCTTGCCAAGCTTCCATAAACTCATGGGGTAGGTGGGCGATGATAGGTTCCCAGGCTGTAACAGAGTCCCACATGTCCACAGTAAGAGAAAGAAATACCAGTCAGCTGTAGGCATCCTCACACATCAGCAATAGCTGCCAAAAATCATCTTCTTGAAAGAAGAAGTCCACACTTCCTTGTAGGTTTCTCCTCCATGCCGCATGGTGTCCATGCTGTCCTTAGCTCCTGGGGGGATGGTAACAGTCACATGTGCACACAGGAAAACTCCAGCTGATTCAGGTCTTGAGTCTTGTCCATGCTTAACAATAGAAACAAAAGGAAAAAAAATACTCCACAGAGTCTTCCATTCGATTTATAGTTGCTAATTCATAGTGCTAGTTTGCTTGGTTAGAGGATTCTTGAAGATACAGAGAAAAGAGTGAAAAAGGAAGATAAAGGTTGCTCTCAGCTTGGAGCTCTGTATCGAGGCAGCCACTCAGTGCGGCGCCATCTTTATATATATATATATATATATATATATATATATATATATATATATATTGCTCATTTGCTCATATATACATATATTGCTCATTTATTGTCTAAATGCAAAATTAAGCAACTTTCCTAATAGTCTACCATTTTGATGCTGTAGAATATGTGTATGAACTCCTGTACATACACATATAGATATAGAGTGAAGACTATTCTTTGTTGGTATGAGCATAATCTGTACTCTGGTGCCTTTTACCAAACCAAACTGATATCAAATCAAATACCTTTACTGGCAAGTGAGAATAGACGTTCTTCCTTTTGGAGGACATATTCTGGTTTGTCTTTGTTCCCAGACAATAGGGATTTTTGCAAACCAAGCATTGATTTTTAGGAAGCAACTTCCCAAAAGGTGGGACTAGAGTTTTTCTTTTTCCATTAAGAGGAACTTATGTTCATATTCTTTTCCTACAATTCTTAGCAGAGTCCCAGACTGCATGGGTTTTTTATTTTAAGGGTCACGTAGAAATGACTATAGGGTGGAAGGTATGCTGATACATGAGAGTCCATAAATATTGCGCCATCCCAGACCTGCAGACCTTAAATCCAGCATATCTTCCTGAGATGGCCATGGCCACATGGCGAATGTCTAACACTAGGACTAAGTTGCAAATTGAATATGAGAGGATCTATATGTGATATTATGGTTTGAAGTTGACAAAATGTACTTGGAAATAATATTTGCTTTGCATACTTATTAGGGTAATTATACACCATATAATTGTCATCTGACTTCCTGTACCTGTCTGTCCACAGCAGACGCACATCAAAAACTGCAGCTGTGTATGTTATTCTTGGATTTCATGTGATAATAGCTGAGACTGCTTCTGCTGTGTAGAGCACAGTAGTTATCGAGATTAAATCTTATCGTTCACCAGATCCCACTGTTTTGTTGTTTTTCTAGTCTCCAAACCCCAAAAAGCCTAAATATATGATTATCTAAGCAACCCCAATTCCAAAAAAGTTGGGACACTTGTGTAAAGAAATCAAGAATTCAATTATTTGTAAATCGCCTATAACCGGGTTTTATTCACAATAGAACACATAGCAGACGGTGAAAGTTAAACAGTAGAATATAGACCAGATATCAGAAGGTGAAAATTACACAATTTGCAATTTCATCTGAAAAATAAACTCTCTTAGGCCGGGGTCAGACGGGGTTTTTTGGACTGGATTTTGACACCAAATTCACGTTAAAATCCGGCTCAAAAAACCACCTCCCATTAAAATCAATGGGAGCCCTTCATTTCGTTTTTCCGCGAGCGGTTTGTTCCCGACATGCCCTTTCTTCAGGCGGATTCCATGGCTGAATCAGCCTTGCGACACTTCCTTCCGACTAAGCCCATTCATTTTGGCCTAATGCGGAACAGAATGCCGCAACTGGATACTGGTGCACTGTATGCACTGCACTGGCATCCAGCCACGGCTAGCCGTTTTTTGGACTGGATTCTGAGGCGGCCTCCGCCTCAAAATCCAGTCCAAAAAACTCCGTCTGAACCCAGAAATTGATGGCAGCCACACAGCTCAAAAAAAGTAAGTGGTACTAAAGAAAACAGCTAGAAGGTCAACTAATTTTCAATTAAGTTACGAGACTGTGTGTAAGAAGAGAATGCTAGAGAGGTAGAGTCCCTCACAAGCAAAGATAGTCAGAGGTTCATCAGTATACAAAAAAAAAAAAGTGTCTAAAATGATCAATTTCCACTTAAAGTTGCAAAGACTGAAAATCCCACCATCTACATTACATACTATTATCAAATGATTCAGAGAACCTGGAGAAATCCATGTGCACAAGGGACAAGGCAGAGGGTCAATATATTGGATGTTTGTGATCTACAGACCCTCAGGCGGCACTGAATTAGAAACTGGGATGATGCAATCCCTGCATGGGTTCAGGAATACGTAAGCACAGTCTGCTGTTGAATCCACAAATGCAAGTTAAACCAGTATCATGCAAAGAAGCCATATCTCAACACAATCCTAGAACATTGCCATCTTCTCTGCACCAAAGCTTATTCAAAATGGACTGAGCCAAAGCCAGAAAACTGTTATGTGGTCAGATGAATCAAAATGTTAAATTCTTTATCGAAACCATGGATGTCATTTTCTGTGAACTTATGATTAGAGGGACCATCCAGCTTGTTATTGTTGTTCAATATCTTGTATCTGTGATAGTATGGGGTTGTATTAGTTCCTATAGCATAAGCAGCTTACACATCTTGAAAGGCACTAACAATGCTGTTGTTTAAGAACATGTGCTCCAGACAATGTCTCTTTTAGGGAAGGATTTGAATATTTCAACAAAACAATACTAAACCCCATAATTCATCCATCACAACACAAGCTTCAATACACATATAATGAAATAATCCTTTAATAATCCCACCATGGGGAAGTACAGTGTGTTACAGCAGCATGGATAATACAGTAATATATTACAAGAAATAACACATACAAGCTCATAGCAGATATAAAAGATACTAGGAGTCATAGCAACTAAGAGAAAAGAAAGACTTCAGGATCATTTAGTTCTCTGTGCGGAGTGATCTTCGCTTAGCCTCATGTTGATTATACAGCCTGACCGCGGTTGGGAAGAAGGATTCCCGATAGCGCTCCGATCTCACACTTGGGGTGAAGCAGTCGGTCGCTAACAGTACTGCCCAGTGCTGTCACGGTCTCATACATGGCATGGAGCTCACCATGGACAGTATCCTTCTGTCACCCACCACCTGTACTGGGTCCAGGGGGCTCCCCAGGACAGAACTGGCCCTTCTAACGAGCCTGTCAAGTCTATTTTTGTCCCTGGTTGGTTACTAGTCCCCCAGCAGGCCACTCCAAAGAATATGGCTGATGCCACTACAGAATTGACAAAGGCCCTAAGAAGTGCCCCCTGGACTCCAAAGACCCTCCTGAGAAGGTAGAGCCTTGAATTGTAATTTTTATGGCATTTCCAAGATGAAAAAAAAGTTATGTTGTAATTTTCCACTAAGTTTTTTTTTTTGTGCTATTGTGGTTGTTTTCCTTCCAAGGGAATATACTATGCAAAGATTTCTGGACACCGATCCTTGTAAATACTACTGGTTATGTGAGTGAGTTTGCCACTCCTGTCTTTATGCCATATTAGGTTATATAGATGTCATTGTGGCAGATCCCTGCTTGGGAACCCATCTATGAGCCAGAACAGAGAGTCACTGTATGGGAGCGGCTACCAAACCCAAATTATCTGTGTACTACATTGATGGCCATTTATCCAATTGGCCACCATGTAATACCATATTTTACCTGCAGTGGTGGCTGCAGGAGAAACATCAGACTGACTGCAACTTGCCATAACAGAATTAACTTTGTATCGAAGACTGTGAAGTAGAAGCCTCAGCAGTCATCCGATCACTGCAGAAGTGCTTGTCTCTTGTCTGTAGTTATACCAATCCTATAATACCAAGCTCTATGTATTCTAATTCCCTTAAATACTTCTGTGCTGCAATATATGATGTCTAGGATGAAATCTGCATGACCTCTTCATCAACTGGTTCCATTCTAAACCTGGCAGATAACTGGTTAAATAGATGTCATTAGACAAAGTAAATGTGGAAGAAATAGTAATATGAAAGAGAACGGGTTTGTCACCAATAACCTTTTCAATCAAAAAAGAACCGAGGTGTAAAAATTCCATTAGAAATGATAATTATTGCAAGAATTGCCGAGGCTGGAAATCCCAGTGTAACCTATTCCGAGTTGGGCAGTGCAGCATGAAGAGCCTAGGAGGGAAGCAGAATCTATTAGCTGACGCCATGTGTATAGGACAGACGCAGTTATAGTGGGAATTAAAAAATGTCTTCTGTTCTCCCTGAGCGAAAACGCTGAATGCTACTGAATTCTGGAAAGGAACTCTTGATAGCAGTACATCATATACGGCCGCTTCCTAGGACTGCTAAGAGGTTAATTAAGCTACAGTTCATACCTGACATTGGTGAAAAATGTTCTAGAAATGCAGGAGTCATATACATGATGTTACTTAGCCTATAGATTACGTAATCTGATAATCAGATAGATTGAGGTTATGTACAATGTAGAATTCATTATGCAGTATACACCATTCCACATTTTAGTTCCAAAGTTATCAACTCCTCTGTGATACAAAACAATTTACAACAATGGGTTGTAGTAACTAGAAATTTTGGGGATGTTGATCAGGGGGCTTAGTCTAATTGCCATATTTGGGGTTTTATCACTCAGATGGTCCTGTGGTTTTTATGCCTTCCCTGGATAAAAGTTGGTTTATAGGTTCAACTTGATGGATATATGCCTTTAGCCAACCTTATCTGCTATGTTACTATGTAATGATATACTAGGGTTGAGCGATGGTGTTCGGAAAAAATCGGATTCCGATCGGCGATCGATAAAATTTCACGATCGCGATCGGAATTCCGAACACGATCTTTTTAGGTGGGATCGAGATCGGTAGTATTTCCCACAATGCCGTCACACTGAGTATATAGTGTATACTCAGTGTGAAGGCTCCGCTGCAGTTCCATACGAATGAATGGAAGCAGCCGTCACACAGCCTTAACCCCCTGCGCGCCGGCTGCCTCCATTCATTGGAATAGGAGGCTAAACTAACATCTCTAGTAGCTACTTACCTCCAGAGATGGCTTCTCTGGTGCCCTCCTTCTTCTTGCCTCGCTGCCCCGCCTCCCAGGTTAGTGTTTAAAGCGCTAGGTAGGCGGGGCTTGTGGCTTAGGAGAGTGTGGGCGGGTACAGGGTGGGGAGACATGACGTCTCCCCTCCCAGTACCCGCCCACACTCTCCTAACCCGCGCACACTCTCCTAACCTGGCAGGGAGGGGGCAGGGAGCAGCGTGGAGCAGCAGCGAAGCAAAGAAGAAGGAAGGCACCGGACCAGCCATCTCTGGAGGTAAGTGGACACCAGGGGGGACTAAGTAGCCAGAGGATTAAAAAAAAAATCCTCTGGCTACTTTAGTGATTCACTACACAGCGTGGATTCTAACAATTGTTAGATTCCATGCTGTATAGTGAAAAGGATTGCTTTTAAAATCCAATCTCCGATTAATTAAAAAATCCCATTGACTTGCATTGGGATCGAGATCAGGTTCGAATGAAAAATGATTGGAAATCGGATTTTAAAATCCATCCTGAAAAGTCAAGATCGGCTCAACCCTATGATATACTATGTAATACCATAAACTCAGTACATAGGTTCCACATTTCTCCCATTAATGTTTTGGGCCTCATGTACATGACGATATTGTATGAGCCCATATGGTACCGTTGCAAAAATCCAGGAAACAAAATCTTTTTACCTTTCAACACCAATTGCAACACCAAGAAGGCAAAGTCTTTAGAATTATGGAAATCACAGGATCAATAGTTATGATAAAGCGGTTTTCCCATCTCCCTGTCCATTCTGCTGTCTACTGTCTCTTCTTCTCACCTCCTGTATTCTTCAGCAAGCTGGTGGGCAGCTTTAACTGATAAACAGGACACTATAAAGTATTTCAATAGATATAGGCTTTGCCGTTACTATGAGAGATTATTATTACATTACACAGGTTTGGAGAGAAAAAAACGTACATGCTCCAGGACAGAGCATCATCTTGCAATAAACTCACTGTTAGGTATTTGTCTACATAGTGTAAGCCGATGGCTGGTCAGCTAATGGAGGGGATGTACATCTCACCCAGACTACTCAGGTGGGTGAGATGAGAAAACTCCAAAAAGAACGTTTCTCAGCAGATAACTATTGTCTGCTGAGGGTTATTTCAGAGTTCCGGTTACTGGGCTGGATTTTTAGGAATGACAGGTAGGTTGGTAGTGGGACCTGTCATTCCACTCCCCTCCAGTCCACACTTTGGGGATGATCCGGCAGCAACTCAGCTGCAGAGAGTCTGCTCATCAAATGAGCTTAATAAGCCAGCTCCAGCAGCAGACTGGGGGCAGAGCTTGGCTGGAGAGCCAAAAGAGAGGTCATATTTTTGGAGCTGTGTCCTGAATGATTCTACAGGCTTTTTGATTTCTGTTATTCTAGGTGAGGTAACCTATTCTGTGTTTAGTTAGAGCCTAGCCGGGCAGGTATTTATTTTTGTATTATTTCCTTTTGTTGCTGCACTATATTTTTGAGTGAAAATAAAACTCTACCTTTGTTTTGGACTAAAGAAACTGGACTTGTGTGTCTATGCCACCCCACCTAGCAACCCCAGACCCTGACAATAGGGTATTGTTCTTTGCCTATTACCTCCCTATCTGAGCGCATATCAGTAAAATTCAATTAGCTGACCTGATAACTGGAAGAGCAGCTCTGAAAAACAAGCTCACTCCTGAGAACTCAGCTCCCCCCTCCCTTCCTGAGCGCAATGAGCTACATCACCCATCCTATACTGAGCGATAAGATCAACTACAAGTCAGGCGCCAAGAAAATGATGTGTAAACAATGAGAGGAATAATCTCACATTGCAGGCAAACAAAGCAGTATTGCTAAAGCAATGTATTTAGGAAAGCCTTGAATTTACATAACATAGCATATTAGATAGGATCCTTGAGATTGGAATACCACTTTAATGATGCAAATGATAAAAAAAAATTGGAAACAAGATATTCAAAATATCTAAATTTATTCACTATCAAGTATGAGCCTCATGTACAAAAATACATGCACTTATATACCTTGGCATGGCTGTCTGAGGAATATTATGTCACACTGAATACATTTGGGGATGCAAATCATCAAAATTGGCTGCTGACAGCTGCCATTGCAATTGACAACCAATGACGTTTCAGATGTACTTGATGGAAGATAAGTCAGTAGACGCTGCAGGACATGGTGGAACGTTTAGGCCATGCACAAGCCACATGCGGCCTGATGCTGTTCTTTTGAAAAATGGCTTCTTGGACTGTTTAGAGAAATGACTGCACTGCTGGTTTCCCTACTAATTCAATGTAAGGTGTTAAAACTAGAGAGGTTCAGCTAACAGTACATTATACTATTCAACTCCATAGTCCTGTGAATAGGAGTGGTGTGATGTTCCCATGTGAAGCCCTCTTCATTGGGTTGCCCTTATTGTTTCAGATCATCTGATACATAAGTGGAACTCATCGTTGGAGAGAATAGACCTCCATCGCCATCTAGCTGTATACCATGCTAGCATTAGAGAGTGGTGACATGAGGTCCATGTAGTTGGATGTCTGCTTCATAGCCCAGTCTTGTGCAAATACCATTTGATGGGTTGTGTCAACAGTGTTTGCCACCATAGGCTTGGGATGTGATGTCCAATTTCACTTGCGTTACAGAATGGATCACTATTTGCCATTTTTCCCAATTAGATGATCCATCCATTCATAGGTTCACCTCTGCACACCATTACTGTCATTTCAGTTTTTAGTTGTCATCCCAACCACTGGGATATACAATGTTGAATCTCGTAAACCACAATCTCACAGTTCAAGGATTCTGTCCCTGACAGTTGTTGAGGAACATCAAACAATCATCTCACATTATATGATACAATTTTTGAGGTTTGAAGTGGATACAATTTGTTTTCAATCTTGCTTTTATGCCCCTCCCACATGCCACAAATTGGAATTAGGTGCTTAAAAATTTGACCATCTGCTGATTTTAGCAACGCCTTCTACTTCCTCAATGTGCGTAGTCTTATGACATAACTTTCTTGGTGTTGTGTTCTCAATGTTAGGGGTGCAGCTATAAAGTCAACCATACGCATAAAACTACTGACTCCCTAGGGCTCGTACCAAGTAGCAAATATCTGGCTGAATATACATGTAGCGTCATCCAACCATAATCGAAATTCTCATGCTAATTCTCATTAGGGTTGGTTGAAATGGCAAATCTGGGAATCTGATATGACTTTTCACTTCTATGTATAGACGGCTTCAGATACTATAGTTGACCGACTGCCATATTATTTCTTGATAACTTGAGATATATGGCTGCCAGACTTCTAGGAAACCATCTTAGAGAAAACAATAAAGTGAAACAAACTGAAATACAACCTGACGGATGGGATCTCCACATACACATGAAATGTTCTACATGTTACATGCTACATGTTCAGTTATATTTCTATGGCCATATAATGGAGAAAAGACCTTCCATGTCTCATGTCAGCAGAACAGAGTGGTAGGATCATAACCTGGATTTGTTCTTTTATTAAACACCTCCTTGGATTCTGCTTCAATAATGGGCTGGAATGAAGATTCGAAGTCAAACTTATATTAGCAATTGTATCTGGGCTAAGACTTTACAATGACTAAAGCGCGTATTGCTGCCCTATCTGTGTACTGACTATGGGGCTGGATGGTCAACAAAAAATCTGAGTGTCATTATTTGCTCAAGTGAAGGCATATACTTTATATTCATCATATATAGTAATATTAACCTATATAGCATGTCCATATACTATTGTTATCCAAAGATAAGCTAACGTTGTGTCTTTATGGCATACCATTGCCAACTGTACTCTTTGGATTTACCATATATACTCGAGTATAAGCCGACCCGAATATAAGCCTAAAACCCCTAATTTTACCAAAAAAAAACTGGGAAAACTTATTGACTCGAGTATAAGCCGAGGGGGGGAAATGCAGCAGCTACTGGAAAATTTCAAAAATTAAAATAGTCAGAGTTTTTGGGTGCAGTAGTTGCTGGGTGCTGGGGAAGGGGAGGGGGTGTTTTGGTTGTCTGTCTGCCCCTTCCCTGAGCTTGAGGACTGTTTTTTTTTCCCCACTTGGAATTCAATCTGGCTGAATATAGGGTATCTGCGGTGCTCCTATTAACCCCTTCCCGATGGAACAGGAGCTCTGCAGATCCCCTTTATTCAGCAGACCGGGCACTGTCAGACACAGGGATATCTAATGTGTATGCGTTTCACAGTACTTTTCTACTTTTATATGTATTCTAGGGAAAGGAGGGATTTACAACTTTTAATTTTTTTTTAAAGCTTCTTTTTTTTTTTTTTCCCGACTATTTTATGGGAGATTCTACACATTGATATTGCGGCTGGTCATAGGCCCCAACCCCTCCTAAAAAAAAAAAAAAATAAATACATTTTTTTTGCTGACTCAAGTATAAGCCGAAGGGGGCTTTTCAGCACAAAAACTGTACTGAAAAATTCGGCTTATACTCGAGTATACTCAAGTACTGGATTTCTGTATCGATTATTATAATATTATGCTTAAACGGGTTTTATTAAAGATTTTTCAATAAAATACAGAACGAACAGAAGAAATACAGTCGAGCAACAATGCAGGAGCATACAAATCAGCAGGCAGGGAAGCCAAAAGGGCCCCCCTCCGCACAAACCAAATACAGCCCAACAAGAGAAGGAAAAGGGAAACAAGAGAGGGACACAGAACAAACAAACAAGCACGAGACAAATACGGAGAAACAACAAGTAAGACAAGAAAAGCAAGGAAAAGAGGGAGAAAGAAAATAGACGGCCAAGTGACACTCAAGCGAAGGCAGAAGAGAAGGCAGATGATTCCTGGAACATAACCCAGGGACACCATCGAAGTTCAAACTGGGGATAAGCGGGAGAGTCTTCCGCCACCAAAGTCTCCATCCGCTGAATAAGAAGGAACTCCTGGAGGAAGTCAAGCATGGAGGGGGGAGTAGGGCTGCGCCAGCGTCTAGGAATGACAGCCCTGGCGGCCGTGAGAAAGTGCCCCAGAAGGTCCTTCTTAATCTCCGACAGACGGCCAGGGATGACCGACAGAAGTGCCAGCTGAGGAGAAACAGCCACCGAGCGCCCACTGACCCTGGAATACAAAGAAAACACCGCATCCCAGAAGGGGCGCAGAACGTCACAATCCCACCAAATGTGCAGCATAGTACCCCTAGCGGAACCACAGCGCCAACAGGAGTCCGGAACAGCAGGAAAGATCCTATGAAGAAGCACTGGACACCTATACCACCGGGACAGAATCTTATAATTCCTTTCCTGAGCGCTACACGGGAGGGCCATCTTGTGAGAGAGCAGGAAGGACCTGTCCCAATCCGCAGACGACAGACTCACAGGAAGATCGGCATTCCAGGCGGCAACGTATGAGGGGAGTTCCGCAGTGACATCCGAGAGGAGCACGTCCTACAACAGTGAAAGGGCTCGAGGAGGGGAGGACCGACGTCCGACATAGGATTCCAAAGCCAAGGCAGGAGAAGAGAGGCGAGAAGTGAGCGAGAACCGCTGCAGAAAGGATTGAAGCTGGGCATACTCCAACCATGAGAGGTGGAAGTCGGGGTGAGAACTACATAGCTGGGCAAAAGGAAGGAGCGGAGAATCGCCCGCCACCTCCTGAAGACAAGTACAATCCAATCTGTCCCAACAAAGGAACCGATCAACCGAACAGCCAGGGGGGAACATAGGATTGTCAAAGAGGGGAGTCAGCGGGCCCGGAACACGGGCCAAACGGCCAGAGGAACAAACCGAATCCCACACTTTCAGGAAATGCGAAGGGAGGATGTAAAGGCCAGGGGATTTGGGACGAAAGTGCGGTGGAATCCAGGGCCAAGAGGACAACGAGGACGAAATCAGGTCAAATTCGATGGAGACCCACTGCTTATCACGGCGACGGAACTGCCAATCAAACAAACGAAGCAAGACCGAGGCCCGATAGTAAAGGCGCACATCCGGGAGGCCAACGCCTCCCCTGTACTTGCGCCGGACAAGGGTACTAAACCCAAGTCTGCTCCGGGAGGAACCCCACACAAACTTCCCAAACAGAGACTGTACCCGAGCTAAGAAAGCACGTGGGAGAGGGATGGGAAGGGACTGGAATAAGTACAGGAACCGAGGGAGGACTGTTATGTCAGTCCAGGTAGCTGCAACGGGGCTAAGGGATAGCAGTAGGGAATCTCGCCCTGCACTACTCCCACTAGCTATCCCGGTCCCTGCCTCACGGGTGTGGGTCGGCTGTACTCAGGCTAAGCCTGACCCCGACAGCTCCTCTCTCACTGATTCCGTAGGCCTAGAGGGAAGTGGGAGAAGGAATGCCCTATAAGACCTCTAGGGACTGGAGACTAAAGGGGGTCACCCCTAACGAACAAGTGAAGCTGCTACTGACAGGGACTGACAAGGGTGTGCGCTGACTAACAACACAAGCAGCACACAGGAAAAATGTGGGAAAGGATTCCCCCAAACCAATATGGGAAGGAACCTTACACTAGGAAACAAACACAGGGAAACTGAGTAGAAATCAAAGGATAAGGCAATTCACTCACACAGTCAATTATACACAGAGGGAGGATTGGTGAACACAGAAGGGAAAACACACAAACCAACTCGTTCACCCAAACCTCCCAAAAACCAACCATGGAACTTCCTCTATCCCAGAACACCACCTACTCCTCCTGCTAAGGCCTAGCTCTGTAAAAGCGACACTCAGCACAGAACCATGGGAGGCATGGGTTTAAATACAGAGTAGAGACCACTCCTCCCAGGTGCAAATGGGAGGACAGACTAATCAACCAGGAGATAAAGCTGCCTACCATCAGTGCGCACGTGCAAGTCAGAAGGTGTGCACCAATACTCACGACAGGACAACCCCACAGCGCCAGGATGCCACCCCAGACACTGCGCAGCCAAAAACTCCCCAGGTAAGAAAAATAGAAAATAAAGAACCTAAATACTCCTAACAGGATCCTCCCCTCAAGGAGAAGACTCCGGATTCTCTAGGAGCATCCCTCTTCGGGAACTCCTTGTGGAATTTCTCCACGAGTCTGGGAGCTGACATATCCGACTCCAGGACCCAAGAATTATCCTCAGGACCGTATCCCTTCCATGCCACCAGATACCGTAGCTTCCCCCGAACATATTTGCTATCCAGAACTCGGGATATCTCATACTCCCCAGACTCAGAAACTGGTGGAACCTTAACTGGAGATGTTCCCTTCTTGGCCTTCTTTAACAAGGAGACATGGAAGACCCGGTTTATCTTCCACCTTTTAGGTAGTTGCAGCTGCGCCGCCACTTCATTTACCATCTTGATGATCTTAAAAGGACCCACAAACCTGGGACCCAGCTTCTTGCTAGGAACCTTCAACCTGATATTCTTGGTGGACAACCAAACCATCTCACCAGGGAAGAACTGCAACTCTCCTCTCTTCCGATCCGCCTGGACCTTAGCCTGGTGCGACGCCCGCACCAGATTCTCTCGGATACGGGACCATACCCCTTGCAGCTTTTTAGAAAATAGCTCCTCCTCCGGAACTGGGGAAGAAATGGAAGAAAATACTCCGAAAACAGGATGTCTACCACCGGAGCAAAAAAAAGGTGTGGTACCTGTGGCATTGGAATCATGGTTGTTTAGGGAAAATTCTGCCAGGGGGAGAAAGGCAGCCCAATTATTCTGGTTCTCTCGAACAAAACACCTCAAAAACTGTTCCACATCCTGATTCTTCCTCTCTGTTTGTCCGTTAGACTCTGGGTGAAACCCGGAGGAAAACGACAGTGTAACTCCCAACCTGCTGCAAAAAGCCCGCCAGAATTTAGCCACAAATTGCGGTCCCCTGTCCGAAACGATCTCCTCAGGAAGACCATGCAACCTTACAATTTCTTTAATAAACGCCTCTGATAGTGTCTTGGCACATGGCAGCCTGGAAAACGGGATCAAATGGCACATTTTCGTGAAGCGGTCAACGACTACCCAAATGACCGTGAAACCCTTAGACACCGGAAGGCCCGTGATGAAACATAGACAGATGAGTCCAAGGTGCCTTAGGAGGTTCCAATGGATGTAGAAGACCGTGGGGACGGGTATGCGACGCCTTGGCTCTTGCACAGACCGAACAATTTTGAACAAACTGCAAGACCTCCTTACTCCACCCTGGCCACCAAAAATTCCTAGACACCAATCTCATGGTCTCTGAAACCCCCGGGTGACCAGCAAGAACCGAC
Organism: Leptodactylus fuscus; assembly: GCF_031893055.1. Lineage (NCBI taxonomy): Eukaryota > Metazoa > Chordata > Amphibia > Anura > Leptodactylidae > Leptodactylus > Leptodactylus fuscus. Next base: position 26,754,734 of record NC_134272.1, read on the forward strand.
TCGTGACACTCCCTCAGGAGACTTTGTCAGAGAGTAGTTGGGACAAAAAGCTTGTTTCTAGGTATCTTGGAAGGTGCAGCGTGTTGCGCTTCGATCAAGGCCTTCTCCAATTTCGCGCCCAATACTGCTACCACCACTCCATCCCCAAGAATAGTGGCAGGCGCCTCTCGTTCCTCCTCAGTCGACATATACCGGGATAAAGCATCAGCCTTAACATTCTTTGAACCCGGCACATAAGTCACGTTAAAATGGAACCGCGCAAAAAATAGAGCCCATCTGGCCTGCCGTGCATTTAATCTCTTCGCTGACCCAAGATAAATCAAATTCTTGTGGTCAGTAAATACCTGGACTGGCCTTCTGGCCCCCTCCAGGAAATGACGCCAATGTTCAAACGCTAGTTTTATTGCTAGTAGTTCCCTATCTCCGATGTCATAATTCCGTTCAGAGGCAGAGAATTTCTTAGAAAAGAAGGCACAGGGATGCGTACCCTCCTCGAACTCCTGAGAAAGTACTGCTCCCACCCCCACCGAGGAGGCATCCACCTCCACTCGGAAGGCCAACCTCTCATCCGGCTGTTTCAAAATGGGAGCGGACGAGAATCGCTTCTTCAGTTCTTCAAACGCAGCTAGCGCCTCTGGCGACCACTTAGCACAGTCAGCCCCCTTCTTAGTCAAGTCCGAGATGGGTTTCACAACCTCAGAAAATCCCTTGATAAACTGGCGATAATAGTTGGAGAACCCCAAGAACCGTTGGACCGCCTTTAGGTTCTCGGGTCGCGGCCACTCCAAGACTGCCCTGACCTTCTCAGGGTCCATCTCGAACCCCTTGTCCGATAGGATATAGCCAAGGAAACATAATTTATTGACCGCGAACACACATTTCTCCAGCTTAGCACTTAATTGGTTAACCCTCAGGAGATCTAAAACCTCTCTCACTCTCTCCCAATGAGTCTCCAAATCCGGGGTGTAAATGAGTATATCGTCCAGATAGACCACAACCCCCCTCCCTATGACGGCACTTAGTACATCATTAATAAAATTCTGAAAAAACGCAGGCGCATTGGTTAGACCGAAAGGCATCACAAGATTCTCAAAGTGTCCTAGGGGTGTGTTAAACGCTGTTTTCCACTCATCCCCCCTCTTGATTCTCAGCAAGTTATACGCCCCACGTAAATCTATTTTACTAAACCAGCGAGCTCCCATAATCTGGCTGAATAGATCCGAGATCAACGGAATGGGATAGGGATTCCGCACCGTGATTTTGTTAATCTCCCTAAAATCCAAACAAGGGCGCAACCCTCCATCTTTCTTCTTTACAAAGAAAAACCCCACTGCTACTGGGGACTTAGATGGGCGAATATGCCCCACCTCTAGACTCCCCTCAATATACTCCTTGAGCGCCTCCCTCTCCGGAATAGTGAGATTGTACAACCGTGTCTTGGGTAGCACTGCATTAGGTATAAATTTAATCGAGCAATCATAGGTGCGATGTGGTGGTAATGTCTTGGCTGCCCTTTCCTCAAAGACCTCCCTGAACTCACATATTTCTTGAGGCAAATTGTCTATAGACAAAGACATAACGGATATGGGCAGACATCGACCATTACACCCCTGCCCCCAAGAAACTACTGACTCGGTCTCCCAGTTGATAATAGGGTTATGCTGCTTCAGCCAGGGCCACCCCAAAACTACTTGTGCTGGTAACTTTGACAACAAGAACAAGTCAATCTCTTCCCTGTGGCCACCCACAATAAACTCCAGACCCTCCACCTGTTTGGAGATGACAGCTTGCTGTAGAGGGGTCTTATCAATAGCCCACACCGGTATCTGAGACTCCAAGACCAAAGGACTCACCCTTAATTGCTCACAAAACTCTGAGTCAATAAGGTTGACTGCCGAACCACAATCAACCAAAATCCGGCACTTCTGCCCATTTACCCATCCTTCAAGGGTCAACCCGGCAGTCTGAGTACAGGAAATATGCACACCTCCCTCCTTAGTAGGTTTTCTCCCTTTACCCTCAATAGACCTGGGGTTATTACTCTCCTTGGCGAACCATTCTCTGGAGGGGCATACCCTTGCTACATGTCCCATCCCTCCACACACAAAACAGCGTACTGTGCGGGACCCTTCACTCTTGGGTCTAGCACTTCGCACAGTGGCCCCAATCTGCATGGGTTGGTCCCCCGGGTCCTCTCTAAAAACAGAGAATTGAGGAGGGCTAAGCCCCCCAGGACTCTTGTCTCCACGCTCCCGGAGGCGCCGTCCAACTCTAATTGCCAGCTGCATGGCCTCATCTAGATCTCCCGGAACAGGGTGAGAAACTAGATGGTCTTTAACCTGGTCCGAGAGCCCTGTCTCAAACTGACTAAGTAGAGCGGGGTCATTCCAGTGTACTTCTGCTGCCCACCTACGAAACTCTGTGCAATATTTCTCTATAGCGTGATCCCCTTGCACCAAACGTCGTAGGTTATACTCAGCCGTGCGTACCCTGTCTGGGTCGTCATACAGTAACCCCATTGTGGAGAAAAACGCCTCTACAGTTAGTAAGCAAGCTGAGTCGGCTGGTAACGAATGTGCCCAGATGAGGGGATCATCTCTCAATAAAGTAATAATAATCCCAACTCTCTGTACCTCAGAACCGGAGGAAAACGGCCGTAGCCGGAAATACAAAAGACAGTCCTTTTGAAATCGGAAAAAATCTGACCTCTTACCTCAGAAGGGTTCAGGTAAGCTGACTTTTGGCTCCAGAGGCCGACCCACAGGGGCGCTACTCACCTGCCTCTGTATGCCCTCCACCTGTGTGTTGAGCCAACTGCTGTACTTGAGATACGCCAGAAGCTTGGATGGCATCCATTCGTAGCTTGATCCCCTCCATCTCAGTGGAGATCTGCTGCACCGCCTGGTACAACTGTTTCAGGTCCGTCATAATGCAAACGAACCCCTTTTTTTTTTTTTACCGGCTGAGTGTACTGTTATGTCAGTCCAGGTAGTTGCAACGGGGCTAAGGGATAGCAGTAGGGAATCTCGCCCTGCACTACTCCCACTAGCTATCCCGGTCCCTACCTCACGGGTGTGGGTCGGCTGTACTCAGGCTAAGCCTGACCCCGACAGCTCCTCTCTCACTGATTCCGTAGGCCTAGAGGGAAGTGGGAGAAGGAATGCCCTATAAGATCTCTAGGGACTGGAGACTAAAGGGGGTCACCCCTAACGAACAAGTGAAGCTGCTACTGACAGGGACTGACAAGGGTGTGCGCTGACTAACAACACAAGCAGCACACAGGAAACACGTGGGAAAGGATTCCCCCAAACCAATATGGGAAGGAACCTTACACTAGGAAACAAACACAGGGAAACTGAGTAGAAATCAAAGGATAAGGCAATTCACTCACACAGTCAATAACACACAGAGGGAGGATTGGTGAACACAGAAGGGAAAACACACAAACCAACTCGTTCACCCAAACCTCCCAAAAACCAACCACGGAACTTCCTCTATCCCAGAACACCACCTACTCCTCCTGCTAAGGCCTAGCTCTGTAAAAGCGACACTCAGCACAGCACAGTCAACCTGAGGGTCCAGGACGAAGTTAAAATCACCACCCAAAACCACAACCCCTTCGCTGAAGTCTGCCAATCTGTGGAGAAGGGATCTACAGAACGCCAGCTGACCCTGATTCGGGAGATAACAACCGGCCACGGTGAGAACCGTACCGCCCGTACGCAATTTCAAGAAGAGGAACCTACCCTCAGGGTCGATACAGGTGTCCAGGACCTCGTGCTGTAAGGAACGGTGGATAGCAATCGAGACTCCCTTGGACTTAGCAACTGGATTGACGCTGTGGAACCACTTAGGGAAGTGACGGCTGCGAATATCCGGGACGTGATCCTTCTTAAAATGGGTCTCCTGCAAAATAAGGACATGTGAGCGCTGTTTATGCAACTGATACAAAATTTGGTTACGCTTCTGGGGGACATTTAGGCCCCTAGAATTGAGGGTGCAAAAGTTGACTGAGGACATGGCCAAGAAAAAAGAAAAGAAAGAAGAGAGAGACGAGACAACCAGAAGACAAACAAAAAACAGTCAGGGGGTACAAACAAGAGAGGAAAAGGGGGAGAAGAAGCAAACCGAAGGGAGACACAAAAGGAAGAAAAGCAAGGAAGACAAAACCAACTAAGTGGGGTGGAGGGAAGAACTCCACACAATAAGGTGGGGAGACGGCAAAGAAAGAGTTGCCAAAGACCACGCAAACAGAAAGCGTGGAGACCCCGGTGGGAAACGGGCTTTTCCAAATAAAGAAGCCGGTACCCCATCCCGGGCCCCCAGGCGAAAACGCCAAAACCATGAATACTCTAACACAAAATAAAATGCTGACCAACCAGAATATCACAACAGAGGTCCGCACAACGCCCCCTAGGGCATTCTAACGAAAAAAATAAAGAGAATGATGCAGGCGGACCAAACAAAACCACCTAGGCTTTAGAGAGGGTGGGAACCCACAAGCAAAATATGTCCCAAAACCCTCCCACAAATGTCCCAAAAAAAGAAGAGAGCCCACTTCGGGCAAACAGGAATAACAGCGGGCATTTCAGCCATCCGCCCCCTCCGGGGAGCGGGTCTTACGATGCCTCCTAGAGCGCCTCTGAGGACGAGCAGGAGGAGCCGACAGAAGATCACCAGGGAACGGGGGCCAGGAGAGGGCGGGAACCGACGGGAAACCCAAGGTAGAAGCAAAATCGTAAAGTTCATCCGGATGAGACATGGAGACGACACGACCACCATGACGGACCTGTAGGCGGAAAGGGAAGCCCCATGTATACGGAACTTGGTGCTGGTTGAGAACTTCCAGGAGGGGTTTCAGATCCCTCCATTTAGCAAGGGTGAGGCGAGACAAATCTGGAAGCAGTTGCAACTCAGAGTCCTGAAACAGAATTTTCTTGGCTTCCCGAACTTTGCGCATAATCGCCTCCTTCAGCTGGTAACGGTGAACCCTGCAAATGACATCACGAGGCCTATTGTCACCAGGAGGGTGCACACCCAGAGAGCGGTGCGCGCGGTCAAGTTCAATAGACGAATCCAAGGGGGCCCCCAGGATGGAATTGAAGATGGTGCGCAAAGTAGCATCCAAATTTTGCGGTTCGACGGATTCAGGAAGACCCCGCACTCTAATGTTATTACGCCGGTTGCGATTCTCCAGGTCATCCAACATATCGGACAGAAATCGCAGTTGTTGGGTGTGGGAAGCAATGGTAGCTTCATGGGAGGAGAGCTGAGACTCGTGGGAGGCAGAGGCCACCTCAAGGGAATCCACTTTGGTTTCTAATTGTTGTACAGAGGAACGAACAGCGGAGAGTTCCGATTTGTAAGACTGCTCAAGTCGCACCACATAATCTTCCATATCAGTCTTGGTGGGGACTGCCGCCAGGTGGGCGCTAAGGCGGCGCAATTCCACAAGAGTATCAGCAATGGAGGCAGGGGAAGCACCAGAACCAGCACCAGAACCAGAGTCATTAGCAATACAAAAACTAGGCCCACAATCCATAGGAGCTGAAGGCAATCCAGGAGGGACCGGCAGGGAAGCAGACACAGTTGGACGGCCCTGGAGAGGCCGGGAGGGAGCAACAGGGAGGGGGCCAGAACCCCTGGGAGCAGCAGACAAGGGGGAAAGGCCACAGTCCACAGGCTGGTCACAGTCCAGGGCCAAGGAATGCAGAGGAGCCTGCATAGGATCCAGGGACATACAGGCAGAACCTGGAAGGGTAGCAGGGACCGACTGCGAGGGAGAGGACATGTTAGGGAGCCAGGCAGATCTGTCCTTACCCCAGACAAGGTCCATGGGGGCAGCAGGCATAAGTTCCAGGGAAGGGGACGACAGAGGGGCTGCAGGAGAGGGCGGCAGAGACGGCCAGGAGCTGTCCGGACCACATGCAGGCAGGAGGGAGGGCACAGGGGAATCACGGCCTACCTGTCCGGCATCACCCACTCCAGGGGATAAGAGAGCGGGGCTGCAGAGGAGACGTGCTGGAGGACAGGGATCCCCAGGCGGCGAGGTATCCGGGCCATCGCTGGGGACGGGAGAGCGGCTTCCTGCAGCATCAGAGACAGCCGGAGAGTGAGTCGGCGAAGCGGCGGGCCGGCCGCGTGGAGAAGCTGCAGCGGCGGGCGCCATCTTGGATCCGGCCTGAGAAGGAGCCTCTTCACAGCGCGGCACCCGGAGGAAGCGGGCAATGGAGGAGGATCCAGACGGTCCCGGAGGGGTTGAAGAGGAGCGCTGGGAAGCCTTGCGGTTCTTCCCCATCTCTAGGTAGGTATGGAGCTGGGTCGGTCAGCAGAATAAGGCTCTTCACCTAGGGCCAGAGACGGAGCAGAGGCAACACACGTCCTCACTCCTCCATGGCCAAGCCACGCCCCCCCGATTATTATAATATTGTTATCGAATTCACAATTATATAAAACCACAGTCGAAAGTAATAACACATTTAATGGTCATTTTATTGAGTAAACATCTGCAGTGCCAGTGAATTTTTATGTTAATTAATTAAAGGCACACAAAGCCAGGTTACTGACAATACTGTTGATATCAGGACAGAAAAGTATCTCATGAGGGAGAGAATGGTGCAGGGAGTTATTAGACCACGGACATCCCGTTAAAAATCCTGGGTATACAAATAAGACCTCATTGGTGAGAAAGAGGAATTTTCTCTTAGCACCACCTATTGGAAGGTAGCTCCCTATAGCCCAATACCTGAATTTCAAAGGAACCTAAGAGTATAATCTGGGAATAATGGCCAAGTCAGTATGACTCCTCCAGAAGGAAGAGATTCTTATCCGTGGCTTGGACCAAGAATATGAATTATAGAGAAGCGTTCTAACGCCACTGATCTCCACCTGCAGGCATAGACTTCTCCCAGAAGACATGACCACCAAGTTACCTTCTCTACACACTGTCAGTTTTCTGCTTTTCCATGCTGCTGTGCACATATACTTCCTGACACTGCTGCTGGATTTGCCTTAAAGGGTCATTGCGTGTGCAAGTAAATCTATCCCATTCTAACTCTGTCAGTCTAGCGGCATACAAGTGTGGTCATCTGCCCGACACTGTCTGAGTAAAGGTTACCAGTTTACTAGTCTGCTGATCACTACTGTGTTTCTGACTTGTTATTTTGCCTCATCGCTGGATGCTGGCACATACCTAGATATGAGTGTTTGGCCTTGGCTTATTCCTTGACCTAGTCCCTGCTTGCTGCTACTGTCGCCTGGTACTGACCTTGGCCTGTTTCTTTTTCTTTATTTTATTATAGTTTTTTTATTATATATATATTTTTAAATGTAGATTGTGAGCCCCATACAGGGATCACAATGCACAGAATTTTTCCTATCAGTATGTCTTTGTAGAATGGGAGAAAATCCACGCAAACACAGGGAGAACATACAAACTCCTTGCAGATGTTGTTCCTGGTGGGATTTGAACCCAGGACTCCAGCGCTGCAAGGATGCAGTGCTAACCACTGAGCCACCGCATTGCCCCTGTCCTTGGTTTGTTTCTAACCACTGAACCTCTGCTGCCTCCCCAGACCTGCCTGCTTACATTATCTCACACATCCTTTGCTAGTTTCAGTGGAAAACTCCCAAAAAATTCTAAGAGTGAATGTCCCCCAGATGTCTTTTTATGATTTTATGGGGATGTATTATGTTAAAAAAAAATATTAAAATATAGCAAAATTATAAAATAAAATGCAAATATAGAAAAAACATATATCCAATCCCAACAAAAACTGTAATCATGGCCACCCTTATGGGAAGGGGTTAAACTCTACATTATAAAGGGCACTTAATGCAACAAGTCCGAACCCTCAATGGCATTACAGGAGTCTTCTTGGTGGTATTGTGTGAACACAGTATGGTAGTATTATTTCGGTACTGTATAGCAGCGCCATTTAGATATCGCTTGGATGTATTGGATGACGGTACGGGTAAGACGCTGCGATGTCTGAGCTATTCTCAGACGCTGATCTTCCAGGAAAAGCAGGGCATCCCCTCCTTTATCTGCAGCGTTCCCTTTTAACAAGCTGTCCCCTTTATGAAATATCATTATAACCCGTGGGCGTAGGATGAATTACATGTACTTAGGCGCCCTACTTCGTCCACCTTTGTCCATCCCGGCATACAACGTTGCAAACCCTTGATTTACAATGCTACATCCCATGTGTTACACTTCAAAGCAGACAAAACAATAGGCAAATGATCTGAGAATCCAGCGTTTGCGCTGCAGCCCTGGATGTTATTGCTTTCATAGATGATCATTTCTGTTCTATGAAATGACTTTGGAGTGCCGGCAATTACCAGCCATTTGGGAAGTAAATAGTTTGCTGTTGTATCCTGATTCGCTTTGTTCCCATGTGTAATGACTGGAGGAGATGTAATCACACCCGGCCCACAATCTCGGCTTCTAACCAAACACATCTGAGTCAGTCCCATCCACTGCTCCAACTTCCCTAAATGGGCCACTTTAAAATGTAGGTTCAATAAACCTATTAAATGAATTGCTTTCTTACATGAACTATATAAACTCCCCATGGCTTGTCTACAAACAGTAATCGAAAACATGGCGGGCCACCTTCTACCAGTCCGCCAAATCTGTATTCTGCAGGGCTAAAAAATATAGAGACACATGGGGCCCATGATCCTGGATCTCCCCCACCTAGCCCTCCAATGGCCAGCCCAGAAATGGTATAAAGACCTTGAGGTCTCAGAATATGGTACATCAACATGTACACCAATTCTTCAATGAATTTCTTACAATTGTGCTGCAATCTGCACGACATGTTATGAATTTTGCTGCAAATTTGGTACAGAATATACTCTAAGGTTATGAGATAAGATAATCCTTTAATAGCCCCACCAATTGGGATTATGAGCCCACGTTATGGAAAGCAGCTTTTTTGTTGTTGTAGCTATTGCTGAGTCAAAGTCAGGAATGGATTGAGCAGAAGGAAGAGGTATAAAGGCTTCCTATATTTTGTTGTATTACACTAGGTTCACACTAATGTTCAACTTCGCGTTCTTTGGGTCCACTTGCAATCGCTGTACGTATTTTTATGCTAGCGGATAGCAGATGCAGTTCAGAGTCAAAGTAAGAACCAGTACTAGATGTACTGATTAAAATGGTGAACACGGCGCTGTGTCTAACACCCCCCGGGCTGCACCAACATCAACCCCACAGTGGTGTTCACCAGAGCCCCAGATGGTGGGGATGGACTTGGCTGCACTGCTGGGAGGAGGGGTATGGTTTGGGAAACACCAAGCGCACACAAATCACAGCAAACCAGACACTGAGAGCTCTTACCAGCAGACGTTTTGGGTTGCGGTGTTGGTCCAGGGATCCAGAAGCCTATGGAGAGTGGTCAGCAGGTGGCAGCAAAGAGTAAAGCATAGTCTTATGGTCCAGGTCATCAGCAAGAGGGCAACGCAGTACAGTGGGAAATCCAAAGGGGTCGTCAGGCAGGCTGAGGTGGTAACAGGAGCGGTAGTGAAGTACAAAGCAGAGTTCAGGGAGCAGAAGTCTAGAGGCAAGCCAAGGTCATTAAAGGAGCTCTATCAGCAAAATTTTGCTGTATGAGCCCCACATATGCGTGAATAGCCTTTAAAAAGGGTATTCAGGCACCGCTAATCTTATGTTAAACCCCCGTCCCGTTTTAAAATAAAACTATAAAAACATATATGTAAATCGTACCTGAACGTGCACCGACATCATCTTCTGACACGCCTACCTCTTCTTTCTTCTTCTTTCGGCGATGCCCTCCGGTCCTGGCTCTTCCCCGGCTTAATGTTCATCTTCTTCTGGTGGTTCAAATCCAATTGGTTGAAATCCGGCGCGTGCACAGTAGCGCTCCCTCCGGAGCTACTGTGCACATTCCGGTGGCACTGCCATTGAGAAAAATGGCGCTGGAGCGTGTGCAGTAGCTTCGGAAGGAGCGCTACTGTGCACACGCCGGATTTCAACCAATCGTATTATATAGTAGGCAGAGACCACAGCGATTAAGCTCCACCTCCTGGGTTTCCTTCACCACTCTCATTGGACGGCAGTGAGAGAAGGGGAGTGTCCTTACACCTCAGCTCTAGCAGAGCACTGAAGGGACGCTCCGACTTTAAGTAACTCTTGCAGGTCCTGTGCTGCTGGCGTGCCAGTGAAATATGCCAGGGGTGCCACTCTTGGCACACGTTCCAGGGGTTGCCGACCCCTGTCCTAGATAATAAGGGGCTGTATGGCTCAGGTGCTGAGGTCTATCCGTACACAGTGGATGCCGTCTGATCGCAGCTGTTAACACTTTAGATGCTGCTGTTAAACGCCAGGGACACTGCCATCTTTTTTATATAAATTTGGTGTCGCTATGATCATACTGACCCGGAGAATACAAGTAACATGTCATTTTTACCACACAATGAACCCTAAAAAGTTAACCCATATAAAATTGACGCAAGTTCCTTTTTTTGTCCAATTCCACCTCATTCTGAATTTTTTTTCAGCTTCCCAGCACATTGTACAGGATATGGTGCCATTACTAAGTACAATTAGTCCTGCAAACGATAAGCCGTCATATGACTGTTGACCGAAAAAAAAATGATGGCTCTTGGAAGGTGGAGAGGAAAAAACAGAGGCACAAGAATGAAAATTGGCTCGGTCCTTGGTTAAAGTTGCCATTTTGGCTCCCATCAATATACAAATACGCACAGTAAATCCATAGGCTGCTGCAGTTGTGCAGGAAGAAATATTCTGTGGAATTTGGATATTCTTTTTGCTAGTTTCTGTAGACTTTCTGATGATGTGGTGGGCCACCTAGATGTATCAGAACGGTGAGGTCCCATTCAAGTGGCCATGGCTTCTACACAACTTATGGAGCCGTTTTCTTCTGGAAAGCAGTTCTGTCTGCTGCACTACTTCTATGGCTGTCCGACAACCAGCGGGAGTTCCTGCTGTCACCCTTTCTGAAACGGTCTTTGATATATTACGGTTATATTTTATGTTTTGATGCTCCATACATCTCTCAGATTGAATAGTATAGATGAATGATGACCAATACGCGAATCAGTGCTGATACGCAATCTTATATGTGCATACCGGTGCTGAAAGTTTCGCCGCACCATATACAAGGTGCTAATATCTTGTTTTTTTATTCGCCGTTACAGGCTAGCATGTTTGTTTTGCAGTAAACGGAAAAAAACCCCACTTGCAATGATTTATGTTGCTACCAAGTTGACAGTTTCTGCTGGTAAAACACAGAGGGCAGCGCAGGCCTGAGGGAGAACGATATAAAGAAATCCAAAGACCTCTTCAGCAACATTAAGAGACAAGAAGGTCACCTCTAGAACTGCTAAAAATACAGCAGCAGAGCGCACACGAACACCCGGTGCAGCGGACGCCTGTACAGCAGAGTGTGTCAAGTGCTCATTTGTTGTATATCCTGGGGACACATAGGAAATTTGTGAATTTATCAATGTCGCTGCTCACATTTTGCATTCGAGTCTCTTGTACGGCTGCTGACATTGCTTTCCTGGAGTAATATGCTTAGAAAACAAGTGTGCTTTAACCCTATTGCTTCTGAACATCACTATATCACTGACTGTTGCATAGGTCCGTGTTTTCTAAAAGTTAACAATAGAAAGTCTATATTTAAGGGGTTAACCCAAAAATACAAAATTGTGATAAAAAAGGTAAGAAATTTTCTTATACACAGTTTTTAAAATCTCTGCTTGTAGACATTGAATGAAAACCTTCTGTCACAAGCATAGGTAGATGTGGATCCATTGCAAGACTATGGATTTGACTTAGTACTAAACCCAGGGGCATAGCGGCAGCCACAGGGCGCCGGACATTAGGGGGCCCAGCGGCAGCTGCTACCGCTGCAAATTTTTTTTCTTAATAAGCCGTTACCTGCTGGAGTAACTCTACAGGTGACGGGCCCTATTTACTTACCGATCCTGGTTTATGCTCATGGCCACTGGTGCTTCCCCTTCTGCGGATGCGGCTGTGAGTAGGAGCTGGGACCGGTAAGTTAGGCCTCGGGCCCGTGAATTCCACAACCACTATCATTATACTTGGAGGGTTATACCCATTAGTATAATGATCGGAGGCCCAGGGGAGGTGAGGTTAACATAAAAAATACTGTTACTTACCTCTCCTAGCTCCAGAAGACTTCAGGCTCACTTGTGTGACGTCCCAGATGTCGCATGGGCCGTGCTTGCATCCTTATACGTTACGACGCAAGCTCCAGCTCAAGTGATGTCTCTTCCATCATTGAAGATGGCCAACATCAGCGAGGAGTGCGCCGGAGCCCAGGAGAGGTAAGTAACAGTGTTTTTTGTGTTTGTATACTCCCCTGGGTCTCCGATTATTATATTCTGGGGCCTAAAAACACCTTACTGATGTGCAATGTGCTTTAAAATCTTAGGTTACCCTGCAAAAAGAACTGCAACTGAAAATGAAGGGACTACAGTACATAGAGTCTGGAAAACATGCCTAGAGCAGTACATGCATCATCATCATCATTATATTGTATACAATGTTTATAGCATTTAATGATTTTAGGATGTGCGATGTGTAAACAGATTAAATTACTTTTAATGGCGGAGATTATTGCACTAAAATCAGTTGGAAAATTTCGTGTCGGTGTTTACATATCTTGGAATCCCCAGTCACACTGAGGATTTAGAAAGTCTTGTAGAGAAGCCATCGACACAGGAGAAAATTGGCTGCAGCTGCAGAATCCCATAGACTGAAAAATGAAACTTTCCTAAAGGGAGGGAAACTAAAGAAATTGAGAAGAGGAAACTTTTAACCCAAAAAGTGGGTTAATATGAATATTCAAAGTCTCTTAAAAACGTAGGGTCTGTTGAGGTTTTATGGCCAAACCTAATAGCCAACCCTGGGACGCCCACCGATAAGGAACTTGTACATTATAGATCAGTGATTTTCAACCTTTTTTGAGCCGCGGCACACTTTTTACACTTAAAAAATCCCGGGGCACACCACCAACCAAAATGGCACAAAATGACACTAAAACAGTACATATTATACATATAGTTAATAATATAGATTCTAAATGGTTGATTCTTTGGTTGAAATAAACTGCAGCAAAATCTGCAACAAAAACGCTGCGTTTATGCAACGTGGGGCCTCAGCCTTACACCTCCTGCATACAAGTGGCACGCATGTGGTTTTCACTGATACAAACATTAAAAATTAATTGACAGGGCCACAAATGCAGACAGATATAGGGTATATATAGGACAGATATAGGGTAGGTAAAGGACAGATATAGGGTACGTATGGGACAGATATAGGGTAGGTATAGGACAGATATAGGGTACGTATAGGACAGATATAGGACCTGCTCTATAATTTTCAGCTCTTCAATTTGGCCCAGATACACAGCCACAAAAAGAATGGCTGTATATATGGGTCCTTAGAAATGTATAGGTCTGTACTTTTATCCACAGTTGTCTATAAAAAGTCTGGTCATGTATATTACAGGTTACAACTCAATGTGCCTCATATTAATAGCAGTGAACCCCATCATGTCCCTCACATTAACCCCCTGTGTGCTTTACATAAGGGATACTGATATGTGAGACATATGGAGGTAATAATTAAGTAAATATCTTCATTATATAGTACCCCATATGTCACACATGTTATTAACTCTTATGTGAGCCACACAGGGGTTAATATGAGGGACATGATGGGGTTAATTGCTATTAATGTGAGGCACATGGAGTTACTAACACTAAAGTAATAACCCCAAATGCCTGACATTCATAAGAATAGTTACTAACGTGGTGTTTTCTTTTACTTTCACTTTGTTCAGCTTCCTCTCCTCCTCTCCTATTCAGGGCTGCAGACGGCAGGGGCTCCTCACGTGTAGCAGCAGGTCCAAGGAGCCCTTATCCTGTGCAGTGAGAGGCTCATCTCTGATTGGTGGGCAGGGAGAGAAAGGGGCGTGTCCTACACCTCAGCTCTAGCAGAGCAGTGAAGGGACGCTCCGTCTACATTTACAAGTACACGAACGTCGGGGACTGGCTGCTGTGCCAGCAAAATAGGTCTCCTGTGCCAATCTTGGCACGCGTTTGGGGAACTTTCCCCGCGGCACACCCGACCATGTGCCGCGGCACACTGGTTGAAAATCACTGTTATAGATAAATCTAATTCACTTCTAATATAGGAACCCATTCTAGCATATACGCTGACCCCAAGCAACCCATACACCTTCTATTCCCACACACTTGGATCATGATGATTGGTTTCCAGGCAGGAAGGCTATGGGACCTACACACGTGGGCAAAATTGTCGGTCCCCCTTGTTTAATAAAGAAAAACCCACAATGGTCTCAGAAATAACTTGAATCTGAAAAAGTAATAATAGATAAAAATTCTATGAAAATAAACAAATGAAAGTCAGACATTGCTTTTCGCAGAATTTTTTGAAATAGAACACATGAAACCGGCCTGGACAGAAATGATGGTTCCTGTAACTTAATATTTTGTTGCACAACATTTTGAGGCAATCGCTGCCATCACACGATTCCTGTAACTGTCAATGAGACTTCTGCACCTCTCAGCAGGTATTTTGGCCCCTTCCTCATGAGCAAACTGCCCCAGTTGTCTCGGGTGTGAAGGCTGCCTACGTTTCAGCTCCTTCCAAAAATGCTCAATAGGATTTAGGTCAGGGCTCATAGAAGGCCACTTCAGAATACTCCAATGTTTTACTCTTAGCAATTCTTCGGTGTTTACAGCTGTGTGTTTTGGGTCATAATCCTGTTACAAGACGCATGACCTGCAACTGAGACACTGGGCAGAACATTTCTCTTTAGAATCCGTTGATAGACTTGAGATTTCATTGTACCCTGCACAGATTCAAGACACCCTGTGCCAGATGCAGCAAAGCAACTCCAGAACATAACAGAGTCTCCTCCATGTTTCACAGTAGGGACAGTGTTCTTTTCAAGATATGCTTCATTTTTCCATCTGTGACCATAGAGCTGATGTGCTTTACCAAAAAGTTTGATTTGTGTCTCATCTGCCCATAGGACATTATCCCAGAAGCTTTGTGGCTTGATTATTACTTTGTCAGATATAAGTTATTTCTGTGACCATTGTGAGTTTTTCTTTCATTAAACGAGGGGGACCAACAATTTTGTCCACGTGTGTATGGCTAGTTGGGTTGACTTTTTTGACTTTTTAATGTGTGCTGTTGTATTACTTATTTTATGTTACTTTAAGCCTTGGAATTTGAGGAAAAATGTTAAATCTTAAAGGCAATCAAGGATGATAAAGAGTCCTTCACATTTTAGTGCTATCGAATAGTCACTGGTGTATTCCTGTGCCAATGATTTATTGCCTGAAGTCAGAGAATTTTATTTAATATAGACTTTTATATGGCAGTCACAGGTGAAAATTATGTTTTATTGATACTGATATATAGAGACGGGCGAAACGCTTCGGCACAAACCGGATTCGACAAGAATAGTCCAAATTGTTGGTTTTTTTTATGAAACCAGAGTTATTTTGGTCAAATTAAAATGGCCATGGCATTATACTAGAGGTCTGGAGTATAATAGTCGAAGGCCCAGGGAAGGTATAAAAGAAAAAAATTATCAAAAAAACAAACCTTGCAAGGCATACCTTGTAGCACCTGGTGCACTCCTGCTGATGACGTCATGAGGCCTGTGATTCGGCCACAGTGGTCACACTTTGAAGACAAACTTCAAGGGAGACGAGAAAGAAACCAGTTAGGAGAGACCAGACCTCAACCCAAGTGCCCCCATATGGAACAATTTTGGGATCGTATGGATGAAATTCTGGAAGGGGATGAGCGAGAAGACAAAGTTTCTGCATAAATCCTGCAAATGCAAATGGAATAAATCCAAAGTGACCCTATACAGTGTAGGCTCATTTAATTCTGTTAAAAACTAACCTATATTACAAAATAATTAAATTGTCTATGTATTAGAGTCACAGATCATTCATTTGTGTGAGCACCATAGTGACTCTTCACCCCTGTCTTATCTCCCTCTAATTGGATATTATTGAGAGATACAGTAAATATCCACTTCACCCAAATACAACTGCAGTTTGCATTTTGGGATTTGAACACATCTGATCCCATCAAAATTTTAACATGGTCCCTATCACCCACGAGGATGCTGCTGTTCGCTGCAACATATCAAGGGACCAGGATCCCTAATGTTTTATTATTGGTGGCAGTTCTCATGTGTTCAAATGATATTTGGATGTAGAGATGATCCAGCAAGAGGCCACTGGGGGAAAGTTGGGACAAAGAGCAAGAGTCTAATCCAGCGGAGCCGCTCCTTGGCTCCTGACACAATGCTACACAATCTAGGTACTATACCCGCTGGACATGGAAATGGTACTAAGGCCTATCTGATGCAGCTGCCTATGCAGATGTAGTGCAGAGACTGTTGGATACAGTTAGTACTTCAGAGTAAGGAGAGGCAACATTTGATGACTTGCAATTAGGAAATGCCCCTCATACTGGTTCAGTTGGGTTAATAATCTAGGTGGACTCTGAAGAAGGACATCAAGGGAAAATAGACAAAAGTCAGATTACTGTCATAGTCAAGTTATTGAGTCCAGCCTGAAAGTCAGGAGGAGATGGCTGGGACACTTGGGAGAAAAATGGCTGTGGAAACTTTGCAGTAAAGCACCGAAGTGAGAACCATTCCAGTGGTCAGAGGAGCTTCAAAGTCAAGGACCAAAGCAAGAACCCTCTTCAGTTCCTGATTCAGTGTACTTTATGGATTGTCTTTCATAGAATGTTATGGATGTTTTCTTTGCATCTGAATATTATATTGGGTAAGTTTTGTCATAGGGTCAGCATGATCTGTTCTGCAGTATGGGTGCAGCTTGGGTCAGTGCAGGGCCGCTTTAACCATAGTGCCAACAGTGCCGTGGTTAGAAGAATTCCTGGCTGGAGCAGTCCACAGGTAGGCCAAGCTAAATTCTTGTTTCTGAACCAAGGAAAATTCCTAGGCAAGACTAGACCCCCGGTGTCCTGGGAGGGACAATGTTCCAGGTGTGCATGGTTGGGAGGGATAGTGGCCCAGGTGTATAGCTAAGTGGAGAAAGTCCCACATAGGAAGAGCGTAAGGTAATATACACCTGGGCTATGGAGCACCCCATGTATACAGTAGGTTAAGGCACTAGAGATGTGTAGGAGAACAGGAGAACAACATTGCTAGGCTTGTCTGGCAACAACTCCAAGAAGAGGGCAAGACGGGGCATGAATGGAGGGATTACACATGAATGATATACATGGAAGGACACCATGATGGAAGCCACTGCTTTACAAATAGACATTGCAGCCCATCTCAAATTTGTACAAAAGCACCTAGATTTCCCACAAGGCTTCTGCATAATATTCTGTGGATAGATGAGACAAAAGTGGAACTTTTAATACAACTGCATAATGTCATGTTAGGAGGCACTGCAATAGAGGACTGCAGATGGTGAGGAAAGCATTATGGAGGAAGCATCATCATTTAGGGCTGCTTTGTTGCCTCATCATCTGGATGCAACAGAGAATTCTAAGATGTATCAAAACATATTACAGGAGAATGTAAGGGTAGCTGTCCATGACCTCAAACAAAAGATACATTAGATGATGCAACGAGACAATGACGCAACGCAGACAAGTAAATCAACTAAACAATGGTTGAAGAAAAACATCACTGTTATGGAATTGACCAAGTCAGAGTCCTCACCTTAACCCTAACTGGCTGCAAGAAAGGCATCCCCGAAATACTGATGAACTGAAACACATGGGGATTGTTCAAAATTGTATTTACCAATATAGGAAACTGTGACAATTGCTATACAGAGTTTGACAGGTTATTAAATTCAAGCTTCACTTCTTCTTCGTCTTCTCCCTGCCCTGTGGATGCAAAGCATGAGCAGTACGTGCTCGAGTCTTATTACTTAGTATTTGTCTATAATTGTGGCTTGGTGTTGATAACAACCCGATCACGTCGCAAGCGTCGGTCAGTTCAGACGTCCAGGTACTTCCATAGCATTCGCTTACTTGCAACTGTATTATGTGGATATTGTTGAGCGTGTTGAGGGTTATGGACATTTACAGATGGCCTCCAGCCACATAAGTGACAACTACGGCCTACTGGAAGGTGAGACGTTGTCACTTTCGTGCCATACATTCACAAACGCAAACATTATAACAGACGTGCTTTAAATTCTATTCAAGAAATCGCATCGGTGGAAGATTTACCTTTAGCTAAATGTAATCACTGTCATACAACTGTGTCGAAATGAAGTGACCAAATTAATTTTTTGAAATGTAATTAATATCTAATGAATTAGTTTTATTGCAGTATCCTCTGGCTAGACCGGATCATTCATCAGCTGTCTGCTCTGATGTCATTGAAGCTGCCGGAATGATAGTTTGCTTCAAGAAATCTGTTTAGGATGCCACCGCTAATAAAATATTGAAAATTATTACTTAATCTCCTTAAGACAGAGCTATGTCTCTTCACTAGTTATCATCAATATCTCAAGTCAAGTCGTAGTGTGATCCATCATATTTATAGGGATCCAACTAGTCAAACTACACGACACTGAAATTGCAATACTAAGGAGGAAAAGTTTTGGAATCATGGAAATTACAGGATCGATAGACATGTTAATGATAGGCTCATCTGAATATATTGCCTATTTCTCAATGAAAATTTGCACCTCCATAAACAAGATATTTATTGCACAATATGCAAATTTGAAGTCTGGCTGACCAAGGACAGACCCGTTGCTCCAAACTGCTACGCCCCGCACTGTTCTAACTGCTTCACCGCGCAACCAAGAGGACACAGGGCCAGGTGAGAATTCAGCATGGCTCCCTGCTTCGTCACTCAAAGAAGGAAGAAGGGAAGGAAGGAGTACATTGTGAAGTATAGCAGTTTGGAGCAATAAAGCCGCTGCTGGCGCTCTAGACTGCTCATTTACATATTGGGAAATAGAATTAATAGGTGTCAGGCTTCGGTCACATCTGTGTGGGTAACCCATTCAGGGGAGTCTGCATGGGGATCCCCACCGAATGGACTACCAAACGCATTTGCAATTGGTGTGCAGTAAAAGCACATGGACCCTATAGACTATAATGGGGTCTGTGTGCTTGCTGCAAGATCTCCGCAGGGAACATGACTCGTGCGGGGATCTCGCGGCAAGCACATGGACCCCATTATAGTCTATGGGGTCCGTGTTATTTCACTTCACACTGTTTGCAAATGCATTCGGTAGTCCGTTCCCCATACGGACTCCATGAACGGTTTACCAAATGCAGATGTGAACCAAGGGTAACATTCAGGTAAGCCTGACCTATCTAACAGTGTTACTGCTTTAATATGGTTCACCCTGATGACAGACTACCAAACCGAAAAAATCTGAATGATGACAATGGATTGCTGTTTCCTTATACATACGGTATAGACCACACCAATAGCGCTTTTGCCATGAAGGTTGTCAAGGAAGCAGAAAAGCAGCAGTAACTTCATCAGTTCTACAATGAAAGTGTTCTGCATAATGTTACTAGGAAAATAAATGCTTTTCAGCATAAAAATGAAAAGTAAAAAAGCACATTTTGTAAAAATGGTTTTGTAATCACGCTTTTTTCTTTGCTAAAGTAAGAGAACGCCATCTGTTTCTAGAGAGACCAAAGCATTGATTGTGACTGCTGCATTAGCCAGCTAATGGAGGTTGGAATCCGCAAGAAACTGCCTGTGACAAATTAAAGCCTGTAATAAGAACCTATTTTGGGGCGACCAATGGCGATTTGCTCAATGGCCCTCACACGTAGTGGGTGAAGTAATCCTGTTATGCATTGTAAGCTTAATAACACAATCTTTAATATATATTATTGGAGAAGTATGTAAAGCTTCATTGTGATTCCAACCTCTGATTATTTTATTTCACATATGAGAAGGAACATTGCCTTTCACAAGTTCTAATCCACCTTTTATCTGGTTTGCTACAATCCTACTAATATTATAAATCTGAAAGTTTGTGTGTTTGGGTATTTGGATGTTTATGTGTTTGTTCCTCAATCACACAAAAACGGCTGAACGGATTTGAATGAAATTCGGCACATAGATAGATCGTAACCTCGATTAACACATAGGCTACTTTTTATCCCGGTAAATGACATGGCTGCATGACTGTTATGAATTGAAGTTCACATACTATATTACACAGCTCTTAGCAGCAGCCTTATCTCAGCTAGGGCTATTATCACTCTGTTTAACCCCTTCCCGACATCCGCCGTAATAGTACGGTGCATGTCGGGTGTGTAACTATTGCTACTTTAAGCAGTAGACAACCGGATCTAATGCCTCTGATCGGTCCCCGGACCGATCAGAGGCATTAACCCCTCCGGCACCACGGTTTCTCATTCTGAGTTTCTGGCCGGTCTTTCCAACATACTATTGTTCCACTGAAAATCTGTATGTTGGAGAGACCGGCCAGAAACTCAGAATGAGAATCAATTCACATCGCCATACAATTAAACAACAGAGAATAGACCTTCCTGTGCCAAAACATTTCTGCCAGGAAGATCATAATATCACCAATGACATGAAAATTTTGGTTTTAAGAGGGAATTTTAAATCAAGAAAACAGCAACTGATTTATGAGTACAAGTGCATGACCCTGTTCAAGTCTCTGGACAATGGAATGAATGCATCACGTGGGTTTATGTCTTTTTATACAAATCATTAAGACAGCCATAAAGATAAAGAATCTGGGAACTGGTAATTGATGATTTGTTTTTATATGTATATAGTAATAAGCCTCTTCCCCCTCCCTCCTGAAATCCTATCCCTGTGTCCAGTTGTACATAAATATGCAGCCTGCAGAAAGTGTTTTTAGATATATCTTCAGATATATCTGAAGAAGAAGCCAGAGGAAGCTTAGAAACGTCATATTCTGTCATCATTATGAGTTATATTAAAAAAGGTATCACCTACTGAAGACATAAAGACAAGTACAGTACAATGCACAAGAAGAATGTCCTTTTCTTAGACTACTGGTGATCTGTATACTGAAGTAGGGAATTTAGTAATTGTGTCTTCTAAATGACTACCTAAGTTGGAATTGAGCATCAGTTCAAGTGTTATGTCACCCAACCTAACCCTTATGAAGTAGGAAAAGCAATGGGAGTGTAGAAAACGGGTGAAATGGGGGGCCGCCATATAGGCTCAGTTTAGTGGGCACAAGCACACACACTAGCACTTTGAAGATTGATCATGTCTTGACTCAATTTATTTGGTCACCGGATCTCCCTAAAAATCATGTAAAGGTACAGTAAATAATGATGAAGCTCATTGAAAATTTTGGAATGGGGTCCAGCTTCCCATTGAGAAGTGAGAAAGAGTAAAATACTTAGAGGTTTTTATCTGATCAGTAGGGTCCGAGCATTATAACCCATACTAATCATGACAACATGAATCCAATGTCCGCCCGTTTACATGGAGCCGTTTCTGACTATGGATGCTGCTGCTCCATTCATCTCTATGGTAATGGTAGAAAAGCTGAGTATTGCTGTTGACTATCTCTGTCAGTCCTATAGAGTTGAATGGAGTGCCACCACTCCAATCATATTGGGGTGAAACAAAGCCCCCATTCTCAAGATCACTCAGGGTCCGCCGTGGTCAGACGCCTACCAATGACACACCTGTGGATAGGTAATGAGATTAAATCTTGGGACACCCCAATATAGGTGCAGTTTTTTGCCCCCGTGTTACTAGGACTGACAGTATTTTGTGCTTTGCACCAAAATGGTAGGGTTGGAAGAGAGCGAGAGATTTTACAGGCATGTTGTGGTGCGCTGCAGATGGAAATGGTGTCTCATAATGCTATTTTGCACCTGACAACACAGTAAAAGGGCAATGCTCTACTTCATCTTCACCGGTTTCCCTGAAAGCATGTTGATGTTTTATTAAAAAAAACAAGCAGTGCTTGCCGAGTAGACGCCAGAGAATCAGAGGGAGAGATTGATACATTATTTCCTGGTAACAATACAATGTATAAGAGTCCCGGGAGAGCCAGAACATACACAGCAAGCAAGCACATAAAACCCAAACCATAACCGCTCAATGTAGCGCCTTGTGCAGAGAACTGCTCTGTGTCACAATGTTTTTTTAGGCCAGCACTCAGGGGTTTAGATCTAGATCGAGCTCATTGTCATGACAGCTGGCTACAGAGAGGGATGATGGGCGCTCGGGGAAGTCGCTTCATTTCTATCGCACTGTGAGGTGACGACTACAAGTGCTAAACTTGTTCTACGGGGAGTCATTGTATCCTACAGTATGCCAACAAATTCATTTCAGCAAAATCGGGTCAATGGTGGATAAACACTTCCTATTTCCACAACCGCTGCTGACTATAAAGAAGAGTTCATTTCACCTTCTATGTACACCGAAGGTAGAAAAGGGAAAACTCAATGTACACAAAGTAAAATACACAGACAGAACAATTACCAGAAGTAGCAGAATTTTAGGTCATTGCCCTAATATTGCATCAGTATGAGAATGGGAAGTGAGGATGGGGTTTTACATTAACTCCAACTGAGACCAGCAGTTGATACGTCTTTCTTGGTATTGGATCAAAATGGCGGCACCCATGTGTCACTGGTAAAAAGAAGCCTCGGTCGCATTAGATGGAGGCATTTTAAGGGTTAATGCCCGAGGTGGTAGCCCATCGGGTTTCTGCTGTATTACAGTGGCAGGAACTGAGTGGCCGCCATATTTAAAGATATGACATACAATGACAGATGTCGGGAAAGGGTTAGGCCCACAGAAATTTCTTTAGAAATCTTTACAGAAATATATACTGATCTATATTTATTATATCTAATATTGGCAGAGTTGATAACACACATCCATTCCATCACTAGACCAGTGTATCCCAACTAATATGATATTTTAATCGCAACTTATCTACATATTCGCCATGTTTCTTGGGTTGTGGGTTATGTGTAGTTTGTACCATGCGTATATATTACATGTAAAAAAAAAATAATAATTAGAGATGAACGAACAGTAAAATGTTCGAGGTTCAATATTCGTTTCGAGTAGCCCCTCAATATTTGGCTACTCCAATCGAATATCAAACCCTATTATAGTCTATGGGGGGAAAATGCTCGTTTCAGGGGTAGGCAACGTTCGATCAAATTATACTTACCAAGTCCACGAGTGAGGGTCGGGCTGGATCCTCCGAGAAGTCTTCTCCGTGCAGCGTCCCCGCAGCATCTTCCAGCTCTGAATTCACTCTGCCAGGCATCGGGCCTGGGCAGAGCCGACTGCGCATGTCCGCACTACAAGCCTGGCAGAGTGAATGAAGAGCCGGAAGACGCCGCGGGGAAGCTGCACGGAGAAGACTTCTAAAGGTAGGAGAAGAACCAGCGTTGATTGGCCGACTGTATAGCATTCAGCCAATCAATGCTGGTTCTGCATCGAACTTTTACACTTGAATAGCGAGTGGTACTCGATCGAGTACGAGTATTTTGAATACCGTAGTATTCAATCGAATACCTACTCGATCAAATACTATTCGCTCATCTCTAATAATAATTAAAAAAAATTAAAAAGAGGAAGATACATAGGTTTCAATTATTTGTGAAATGCAGTGGAATATGTAGATGCTATATAAATAAAATGTATTATTATTATTACCTGTATTATTATTATTATTTGCCCATAAAACTGAATAACATGACATATTTCATAAACCATAGCCCTGTGCTGTGAACGTTGCCGGATAGGGTAATGGCTGTTATGTGGTTTAATAGGATTATTATTAGTTCTGTAGATGGTTCCATTGGGATTTGTAAATATATTATACCATTATTATACCATATTCTGTAGGTTTAATGGCCCGTTACATTTACCTTATTAGAATTAAACACATTGTAACAACTCCGTATTTAATACTGTGAACATTACATTATAATATAGTGATTTGTCTTCTCTCCGACACAACTTGAACAACTTACAAACCTAAAGGGTCTGCGTATCGTCTTGGTTTCCAAACGCCATCAGATACGGTGTAGTTGATCTTCTTAACCCTTTCCAGGAATGTTTATCACTTTAAAAATACATTTATTTGCCAAATGCTGATCTTACTGTTATGAATTGATTCACATGTTATCTGGATAAGTAGAGAGCTATGCTTTGATATAATTGGAGTTATGTTATCATCTTAGGATGTTATTACGTGTGCAGTAGTGGCCACTGTTACCACTCACGGGCTACTGTCAGCCGCTGCGCTGTATCTAGACTTACAACTTAATAAAAAAGTAAGTCCAGTGTGCACAGATATTAACGTATATGTATACATGTAACCCTACACGGAGGACTTTTCTTTCTATCAGTTTCAGTATAAAAATGGTGGATCCGACTGATGGAGAGCCATATGGAGATGTGAACCTAGCCTAAGACACATTGTTAGGAACCTAATGCAACAAAACTTAGTAAGTCCTGGGCAACTAGAATCCCCAAGTGCTGAGGCAGAAACAGTCGTGGGTGTTCTACGCTCTCCTAACTGGAGAGGAACCAGGTCCCGGAGTTCTTCACCAGAGCTCCTGATGGTGGAGTTGGACTTGGTAAAAGTCCAAGGCCCGGATCCGCAACTGCCCAGAGAGCGATGCACACCCAGCAAACCCCAAGTAGGAGGATACAGAAGAACTCGGGCACCAACCTTACAGTGAAGTCCAGGAGAGAAGAATGGACTGGAGTTGCAGATGAGCAGGAAGGTAATCCAAGGAATACACGCAGATACCCAAGGAATAAATTCGTGGTCAGGCAAGCTGAGTCGATAACTGGAGGAGATGTGGTAGCAGAAGGCAGAGGTAGAAGTGTAGTCAGGGAAGCCGGGTCATACACTGGAGGTAAACGGAGTAGCCAAAACAGAATCCAAAAGGGAGGTCAGGTGGAAGCCAAAGGTCATATACAGGAGGTCAGGAAGGTGCCAAATCAGGATCACGGAAGAGACGTCTGTAAAGCAAGCTGGGTCATATACATGCAGAGAATCCAGGGACAGGGTAAGGAGGCAGGAGGCAGAAAAATACAGGCTTCCGGCCTACCCCGGCACTGGAACAGGCTGTCATCCTGGCTCTGGACAGAGATCAGGCACCTCCGCGCAGCACAGCGGAAGCCCCGACCCGTCATAACACACATGGTGCCTCCCCTCTGTACACCTCCGATTTTTTTTTAACCAATTTTCAAAAATGACGATAGAAATAAAAAAAAATTCACAAATTTAGCGCACCAAAATGTCATTTCAATAAATTCCCCCATAGAGATTAATAATAAAATTTTGGAATGCTGTGGTCACCAGCAGAGGGAGCTAGGAAGGTGATTGTATACTTTTATATAATTATTATTGAGTTTAATGTATAGCTTATGCAGTAAGCTTTTAAGCAGTGTGACTTCCAGAAGCTAGAATTGTATTACTGTATTGTAACTCTATCCATTCACTGTATTCAGAGCTTCCTATTAGAATATATGCATTACTGAGTCCTACAAAGATATAGTAAGAATTTTAGATTACAAATATAAAGTGTCGTCTTGAGAACATTTATTTGAGGAAATAAAAGAGATCGGATGCATCTATCTATCTATCTATCTATCTATCTATCTATCTATCTATCTATCCATCCATCCATCTATTGTATCTATCTATCTATCCATCTATTGTATCTATCTATCTATCTATCTATCTATCTATCTATCTATCTATCATCTATCTATCTCCTATCGATCTATCTATCATCTATCTATCTATCTATCTATCTATCTATCTATCGTAGCTATCTATCTATTGTATATATCTATTTATCTATCTGTCTATCTATCTATCATCTATCTATTGTATCTATCTATCTATCTATCTATCTATCTATCTATCTATCTATCATCTATCTCCTATCTATCTATCTATCTATCTATCTATCTATCTATCTATCTATCTATCTATCATCTATCTATCTATCTATCTATCTATCTATCATCTATCTCCTATCTATCTATCTATCTATCTACCTATCTATCTATCTATCTATCTATCTATCTATCTATCTATCGTAGCTATCTATCTATTGTATATATCTATTTATCTATCTGTCTATCTATCTATCATCTATCTATTGTATCTATCTATCTATCTATCTATCATCTATCTCCTATCTATCTATCTATCTATCTATCCATCTATTGTATCTATCTATCTATCTATCTATCTATCTATCTATCTATCTATCTATGTATATATCTATCTATTTATCTATCTGTCTATCTATCTATCTAGAATTATCCACCACTTATCCATCAGTAACATGATATATAACGCTATGCATAGGGTATTCCTGTTCATCCACTACTTACAAGCTACTCAGCTCCGTCCTATAAAACATCCGGTGTCTTTGTGTATAACAATCTGTGTCCTCTGATAATTTGTATCTCTGCATCTGGAAAGGAGCGCTCTTATTTTATGTGAATGCAAGAAAACAGATCTTTTTATAACAGGTCATTAAAATGTTCCCTCTTGAAATACTGGATAGCATAAAGATAACATTATTTTGTGGGCATCATGGCCACAAAGACTTGTCTCCGAGGGGCAATTCCAAGTCAAGGTGGAGGAGCATGTGCACATGAAATATGAAGTATTGCAAGATATACTATTATTAATCACTTGAGGACCAGAAGAATTTTTCTTTACTCTTCCTCTTTAGAGTGTCAGCAGTCACATCTTTTCCTATTTTATTCAACGTAGCTGTATGATTTTTTATTTATTTTTTTGCAGGGTGGATTGTACTTTATAGTACATATACAATAATATAGAAAAAAAGCTATTGCCTATCAAAAATATTATGTTTATCGATCAAGATGATCCTACTAATATTATAAATGTGGAAGTTTGTGTGTTTGGATGTTTTTGTGTTTGTTACTCGATCACGCAAAAACGGCTGAATGGATTTGGATGAAATTTGGCACATAGATAGCTTGTAACCTGTATTGACACCTTAACTACTTTTATCCTGAAAAATGACATGGCTTCACGACTGTTATGAATTTATGTTCACTTACTATATTAAACTGCTCTTGCCAGCAGGAGAATCAGCTAATTGGAGTTTGTGGATAATTCCAGGTCTGTTCTTCTCTATGTAAACACACAGATAACACTGAGTCCACTATGTACAAGTATTTGCATATTATCTGATCTGCTCCAGTCAGTTTTGAGACATTGACATGGGAATACTCCATTTTAAACATGCTGGGAAAAAGAAAATCTAATTTGTCACAAAATTCTAAAACAATCCGAGCTATGAAGGTAGCAGACATCAAGGGGGAGCTGAGGAGCATTGAGCAAGCTAGGTGTCAAGCGGCTCTTAGACCAGCCAAAAAGTCAGAGCATCAACGCCAACAATACACTCATTATATAGCGTCCCAGTGAGCTGCCGGAACAATCACGTTGCGAGGAACCAGTTCAGCAGCAGGACAGCTTGAGAGCTGCCGAAACATCTGAGCAGGCAGATCATTGATCGCAGCAATTTCCTGAATATAGGTGGATCATCAACGCCAACAACACGCAGACAACGTCGCAGGCAGAGGCTAGTATTACATATATTTGTTATTTGTTATATTTGTTATTTGTTATATTTGTTAAGAGGTTGTCAGATGATGCCATAAGCCCACTTAGGTCATGGGGACCATATGATCCTCTACCTTGTGTAACATGTGGTGGCAGCTATTTTAGTTCATATGAGTTGAATTACAAAGTTTTGGTTTCATGAAAAAGCCAAACTTTTGGACAATTTGGTTTGAAACTAGTTCATTACAATCCAGTTTAGTCATCACTAGTAACAACCTACACTTCCCAGGCGGTGGTATTCCACAAGACTCTGAGTATATAGCTGGTCAGACCCTTTAATGTCACTATGATTGTACAAGGTACAACTTTGTGCCTTGTTGGGCAGTTTTTGTTTACACAGACTCAACCATAAGGAAGGTATAGTGTATGTACAGTGAGAAGGTGACAGGCATAGTGCTGGAGTCATGGTAGTATATATCCCCCAGATTCCTGACATATATGTGGTCCAGGGTGGGTCTTGAATAAACTGCAGCCCAGGCGTAGGTCATAGGATCATTACTGGGCCATAAAAGGCTGCAGAGCCTGCACTTCAGGGCAGATCCTGGGAGGAGAGGAAGTGGCTGGGTCTGTCCTGACACTGAGAGCCTTGTGTTACGGTACAGTGTTGTTTTGGCTGACTCGTGTGGCTGGTAGTAAGACACACATACAGTTAGTATTTTCTGTTTCGTTAGTGCTTAGATGAGCAGGTTTTGTTTTGCCTGAAGTTTAGGCTGTATTTTATTTTGCTTATCCTGTGCCTGACGTAAAAGTTTATTTATTTTGCTCTTTTTCTAAATAAACTGGTTTTTGCTGCAAGATTTGTGTCCCTTTCTCTGACTGGTAGGGTCTGCATCACTGCTCTTACCGAGCTACCTCCCCCATAGTACTTATCCCCATGTCCCACATCTAGGGTTCATCTTATATTAATTAATAAGTCACCTCCATGCAACAAAGATCTATGTCAAAGGTATTCAACTTCTTCCTCTTTGGTGTCCCCACACTGTATAAATCTACCGTCGTGCCCATGCACAGTATACTGTCCCTTTAGTGTCCTTTCCTTGGTGCTCCACATAATATAATGCTACTTAGTGCTCCAACACAGTATTATTCCCCCCGTCTTTAACAACATTCATGCAAGGGATCTATAAGAGACCTTCATAAAACTCCCTCCTTGCTCCGGCATACTGACAGCAGTGACAACTAATATCCCTATTGCTGTGCTGTCCCACTGATGTATCATAGTAGCAGGGAGCAGGGATCAACCATTGTCCCTGCTGCTTAGGGACAAGTGCCGACCGTTCGGTCATTATTGTGATACATCAGTGCAAAAAGGACAGCATTAACAATATATTAGCCTTTCTTCTGACCGCTGAGGTCTGCTTTGCACCTTGTTACCCCTGCCCTGTGTCTTCAAATTTTATTACATGAAAATTGATGTGCAAGGTGCACTTATTTGTACATACAAGGACTGTGACTAGAACCTAGAGATAGTGATAAAGCACACATATATGTCTGTGTACTTAAGTGTCTGACGTTATGTAAACCAGATCTCCACAAAATGACGCATTGTCACCTATAGAAGGCAGCGCCTGTAAGAAAGGACAAAATATCTGCCTTGCTGCAGAAACATCCCAACGTTCTGATCTCTTCATTGCTTGGATTAATGGGAGGCGCGGTACTGTCAGCAGAAGCTGGTGAATTAAATACCTTTGTACTACATAATGTACTTGCATTCTCCTGCGCTCAATGCGGTATTTCCATTTATATTAAACTCTGTCGTTGGCTAAATTTTAGCTGGTAAACATTTCTTGCAATTCTTTTGACACCCCTCTCCTCTGCTCTGTCAATGAGTCTATTTGTATTTAAAAAAGCAGCAAAAAACTTTGCAAAAAAAGTGATGACACGTTTAAAGAGACGCCTGCAAGAGCAAACATTTGTCAGCGAAAGAGTTAAAGCGTCTTCCAGACACATAACTTGAATTCAAAGCACTACAGCAAACAGAATGAAAATGACTTTTTGTCACAGGAAAATCAGCCTTCTTGCCCGACACTTTTTTTTTTCTGTGGGTCTCGAATGTGCTGCACAGACAGGTAATCCTGTAGAGATTATTTTTCTGTCTGCTTCATGCAGCCCAGGTGTTGAGAGCTGATATGACAGCGTCACTGTTCCTCATATGCCAAGTGCAGAGCTGCACATGGATAGAACAGATAAGAATTAATAGCGTGTCCAAGCGCACAACACTTCACAGACCGAGCTTCAAAACCGCAATGTTCTCCCAGAAATGTTTCTGCCGTCACCTGCAAACTTAACCCCAGTGTTCCAAACACTTTGCAGCATCTTGTGCTTCGATGACGTTTGTGTATTCACAGAGGCATGGATCGCACGTGATATGCAACAATAATAATGGCTTCCTTTGTAATGCCTCTTCCCATACGTGTATATTGTTGCTGAGCTGCAGTACTATATCAAATGATGGAGTTGTGCAGTGGTGTAACTAGGAATGGCGGGGCCCCATGGCAAACTTTTGACATGGGGCCCCCCGACCGACGCCCCTCCCCCCCATAGTGGCCCCTGCACACACCATACCTCCCAACCGTCCCGATTTCCGCGGGACAGTCACGATTTGGGTGATATGTCCCGCGGTCCCGGTTGGAGGGAGGTATGTCCCGATTTCAACTCAGATCTGCGTCCAGAGGACGCAGATCTGAGTTGAACACATATGCGGCTGAAGCAAGGAGCTGACACAGGTCAGCTCCTCGCTTCGCCGCTGCCCGCCTCTCTTCCTGACACATGCGGCTGAAGCTGCTCGCGTGCTCGCTTCGCCGCTGCGTCTCTCTCGCTGACACATGCGGCTGAAGCGAGGAGCTGACCTGTGTCAGCTTCTCGCTTCGCTGCTGTCGCCGGCTCCTGGCTTGTAGACGCGATGTACAAGCCAGGAGCCGGCGGCAGCCGCGAAGCGAGGAGCTGACACAGGTCAGCTCCTCGCTTCAGCCGCATGTGTCAGCGAGAGAGAGAGGCAGCGGCGAAGCGAGCACGCGAGCAGCTTCAGCCGCATGTGTGAGGGAGAGAGGCTGGCAGCGGCGACGCGAGGAGCTGACCTGTGTCAGCTCCTTCCTTCAGCCGCATATGTCAGCGAGAGAGGCGGGCAGAGAGCGGCGAGGGAGCGGAGGAGAAGGTAAGTGTAATGTGGAGGTGGACCGTGAATCTGGGGGCAGATGAAGGAAAGGACGGCATGACACTGGGGGCAGAGATGGAGAGGACGGCATGACACTGGGGGCAGAGATGGAGAGGACATGAATCTGCGGGCAGAGATGGAGGGACAGGAATCTGGGGGCAGAGATGTGGGACTTGAATCTGGGGGCAGAGATGTGGGACTTGAATCTGGGGGCAGAGATGTGGGGACATGAATCTGGGGGCAGAGATGGAGTGGACATGAAACTGGGGGCAGAGATGGGGGACATGAATCTGGGGGCAGAGATGGAGAGGATATGAATCTGAAGGCAGAGATGGAGTGGACATGAAACTGGGGGCAGAGATGGGGGACATGAATCTGGGGGCAGAGATGGAGAGGATATGAATCTGAAGGCAGAGATGGGGGACATGAATCTGGGGGCAGAGATGGGGGACATGAATCTGGGGGCAGAGATGGAGAGGACATGAATTTGGGGGCAGAGATGGAGGGACATGAATCTGGGGGCAGAGATAGAGGGACATGAATCTGGGGGCAGAGATGGAGGGACATGAATCTGGGGGCAGAGATGGGGGACATGAATCTGGGGGCAGAGATGGAGGGACAGGAATCTGGGGGCAGAGATGTGGGACATGAATCTGGGGGCAGAGATGGAGGGACATGAATCTGGGGGCAGAGATGGAGGGGACATGAATCTGGGGGCAGAGATGGAGTGGACATGAAACTGGGGGCAGAGATGGGGGACATGAATCTGAAGGCAGAGATGGGGGACATGAATCTGGGGGCAGAGATGGGGGACATGAATCTGGGGGCAGAGATGGAGAGGACATGAATTTGGGGGCAGAGATGGAGGGACATGAATCTGGGGGCAGAGATAGAGGGACATGAATCTGGGGGCAGAGATGGGGGACATGAATCTGGGGGCAGAGATGGGGGACATGAATCTGGGGGCAGAGATAGAGAGGACATGAATCTGGGGGCAGAGATGGAGGGACATGAATCTGGGGGCAGAGATGGAGGGACAGGAATCTGGGGGCAGAGATGGAGGGACATGAATCTGGGGGCAGAGATGGAGGGACATGAATCTGGGGGCAGAGATGGAGGGACATGAATCTGGGGGCAGAGATGGAGAGGACATGAATCTGGGGGCAGAGATGGAGGGACATGAATCTGGGGGCAGAGATGGAAGAGGGACATGAAACTGGGGGAGAGATAGAGGGGGGACATATAATTTACGGGTGACTGTAGGAGGATTATACTGTGTGCGGGCACATGAAAAATTAACGAGTGGGCGGAGTCAACACAAAAGTGGGTGGGGCTAAATTTGCACATTTTGTCCCTCTTTCGGTTCTTCAAAAGTTGGGAGGTATGGCACACACTATTATGTCCCATTGTGGCCTCTGCACACAGTATTATGCCCCATAGTGGCCCCTGCACACAGTATTATGTCCCTTAGTGGCCCCTGCACACAGTATTATGCCCCATAGTGGCCCCTGCACACAGTATTATGCCCCATAGTGGGCCCTGCACACAATATTATGCCCCATAGTGGCCCCTGCACACAGTATTATGCCCCATAGTGGCCCCTGCACACAGTATTATGTCCCTTAGTGGCCCTGCACACAGTATTGTGGCCCTGCACACAGTATTATGCCCCATAGTGGGCCCTGCATACACACTATTATGTCCCATAGTGGCCCCTGCACACAGTATTATGACTCACTGTGGACATCCATGTACAATTATTATACTCTGGGGTCTTTTCAGACCTCAGAGTATAATAATCGGAGACCCAGGAAGTCTAC
Source organism: Leptodactylus fuscus (assembly GCF_031893055.1). Lineage (NCBI taxonomy): Eukaryota > Metazoa > Chordata > Amphibia > Anura > Leptodactylidae > Leptodactylus > Leptodactylus fuscus. The sequence continues at coordinate 26,787,428 of NC_134272.1, forward strand.
CAAGATAAAAACCTCTCCTTAGCTCTGCTGCACTCCCTGGTGGTGTCAGCCATCTTCAATGATGTCCGAGATGTCTCATGACCTGGGACGCAGACCTCGGTCATGTGACATCACAAAAGTAGGCGTCTGGAGCCCGGAGAGGTATGTAATAGTATTTTATGTTCTCTTACCTCTACTGGGCCTCCGATCACCAGTCTGAGCCTGAGTACAATAGTTACATAGTAGATGAGGTTGGATGAAGACATCAGTCCATCAAGTCCAACCTATAACCCTACAATCCCTACAGTGTTGATCCAGGGGAAGGCAAAAAAAACCCCATGAGGCTCATGCCAATTGCCCCATTTCAGGGGAAAAAAATCCCTTCCCAACTCCTGTCTGGCAGTCAGTATAAACCCTGGATCAACCTATCCTTAACGTCTAGAACTCATAACCCATAATATTGTTCTCTTCAAGAAAGGCATCCAGGCCCTCTTTGAGCTTGTACAATCATCCACCATCACCACTTCCCGGGGCAGAGACTTCCATAGCCTCGCTGTTCTTACTGTGAAGAATCCCCTTCTATGTTTCTGGTGAAACTTTCTCTCCTCCAGACATAGAGGAAATAAACTTTCTAAAGAGCAGACCACTGTTCTGTTGCAGTAATGGAGCAATAGTCACGTATGTGTACCACTAGGCCGATCAAAGCCTACAACGGAGATAGCCAAGGACAGGGTTTTACCAGTGATATCAGGCAGTCGGTGCTGTTTGGCTGGATCTTCCATGCCGGACATTAGCAACGTCTGTAGCGTTGTGTGAAATGTGGTTTCAAGTTACATTTGCTCATTATATACTGAAAATATTGTAACCTGAGGCAATCGTAACTTGAAAATGTATTGCTGTGGCTTCTGTAAATTGAATGCCTTGCTGGCCATGGCTTCCCCTGGGAAAATCTGCTGTTTCCAAGACTGTGATGGCAACAGTGCATATATACTGGTCGTGTTATATAGTGACTGTACACTAGTCGTGGTATATAGTGACTATGCATCGGGCGCAGTATATACTGACTATACTTACTATAAATGGCAATGGATAAATGCATAGGGGGATTTCTGGTTCCAGTTTATACAATTTTAAAGATTTCTTTAGAAAGTGGCCAAAACTTTTACGGGTGGAACTTTATTCCGTGATATTTGTAAGAAGGGGCTTCTACATTTTTGGGTATGGGGCACTACCCATAGTGTGGGTCACTATTCTGCCTGTGCCCATAGACATTATGCTATCACCCAGTTAGTTAAATGATTAGAGATGAGCGAACAGTGTTCTATCGAACACATGTTCGATCGGATATCAGGGTGTTCGCCATGTTCGAATCGAATCGAACACCACGTGGTAAAGTGCGCCAAAATTCGATTCCCCTCCCACCTTCCCTGGTGCCTTTTTTGCACCAATAACAGTGCAGGGGAGGTGGGACAGGAACTACGACACTGGGGGCATTGAAAAAAATTGGAAAAAGTCATTGGCTGCCGAAATCAGGTGACCTCCATTTTAGACGAATAGTGGATTTCAAATCCGGGTCATATGAGAATGTGAACTTTGTGACTATGAGACAGGGATAGCTGTACAGGCAGGGATAGCTAGGGATAACCTTTATTTAGGGGGGAATGTTATTAAAAATAACTTTTTGGGGCTCTATCGGGTGTGTAATTGTGATTTTTGTGAGATAAACTTTTTCCCATAGGGATGCATTGGCCAGCGCTGATTGGCCGAATTCCGTACTCTGGCCAATCAGTGCTGGCCAATGCATTCTATTAGCTTGATGAAGCAGAGTGTGCACAAGGGTTCAAGCGCACCCTCGGCTCTGATGTAGCAGAGCCGAGGCTGCACAAGGGTTCAAGCGCACCCTCGGCTCTGATGTAGGAGAGCCGAGGGTGCACTTGAACCCTTGTGCACCCTCAGCTCTGCTACATCAGAGCCGAGGGTGCGCTTGAACCCTTGTGCACACTCTGCTTCATCAAGCTAATAGAATGCATTGGCCAGCGCTGATTGGCCAATGTATTCTATTAGCCTGATGAAGTAGAGCTGAATGTGTGTGCTAAGCACACACATTCAGCTCTACTTCATCGGGCTAATAGAATGCATTGGCCAGCGCTGATTGGCCAGAGTACGGAACTCGACCAATCAGCGCTGGCTCTGCTGGAGGAGGCGGAGTCTAAGATCGCTCCACACCAGTCTCCATTCAGGTCCGACCTTAGACTCCGCCTCCTCCGGCAGAGCCAGCGCTGATTGGCCGAATTCCGTACTCTGGCCAATCAGCACTGGCTAATGCATTGTATTGGCTTGATGAAGCAGTGCTGAATGTGTGTGCTTAGCACACACATTCAGCTCTACTTCATCGGGCTAATAGAATGCATTGGCCAGCGCTGATTGGCCGAATTCCGTACTCTGGCCAATCAGCACTGGCTAATGCATTGTATTGGCTTGATGAAGCAGTGCTGAATGTGTGTGCTTAGCACACACATTCAGCTCTACTTCATCGGGCTAATAGAATGCATTGGCCAATCAGCGCTGGCCAATGCATTCTATTAGCGTGAACTGAGTTTGCACAGGGGTTCTAGTGCACCCTCGGCTCTGCTACATCAGATTGCTACATCTGATGTAGCAGTGCCGAGTGTGCATCAGATGTGTAGTTGAGCAAAACTGACTCAGCACTGCTAAGTCTGCATTCGCATAGGAATGCATTGGCCAGCCTTCGGCCAATCAGCGCTGGCTCTGCCGGAGGAGGCGGAGTCTAAGGTCGGACCTGAATGGAGACTGGTGTGGAGCTATCTTAGACTCCGCCTCCTCCAGCAGAGCCAGCGCTGATTGGTCGAGTTCCGTACTCTGGCCAATCAGCACTGGCCAATGCATTTCTATGGGGAAAAGTTAGCTTGCGAAAATCGCAAACTGACAGGGATTTCCATGAAATAAAGTGACTTTTATGCCCCCAGACATGCTTCCCCTGCTGTCCCAGTGTCATTCCAGGGTGTTGGTATCATTTCCTGGGGTGTCATAGTGGACTTGGTGACCCTCCAGACACGAATTTGGGTTTCCCCCTTAACGAGTTTATGTTCCCCATAGACTATAATGGGGTTCGAAACCCATTCGAACACTCGAACAGTGAGCGGCTGTTCGAATCGAATTTCGAACCTCGAACATTTTAGTGTTCGCTCATCTCTATAAATGATGCTTGTGTATATAAAATCAGAAATGTGAAAAGAGAGCTAGCGCCATTCATCTCCGGGTCTGATGTTTGTTATCTATTCTGTATGCATAAAGAGTTCAAAGAACCAATATCTGTTTTTACACCAGGCTGGGAGTTAAGCCGCTTAGCTATAAAATATCAGCAAATGTCAATACTGAGAGAAGGTCGTCACGAAAACAATGCGCATAACTCTTCCTAGACCAGACAGAGCTCAATAGTATCTCACATAGTGGCCATGGATGAAGGATAAGTATCTTCAAATTGTTACCTGGAATTCTAAACTTTGATAGACATGACTTGTTACATAAAAGTTGTCACATATGACATAATGTCTGCAACACGTGACTGCAGCATCCACGGTGTCCCTATAGGTGCTGTCAGTGGTAGCTCGTTGCTACGTCTGGTTACTGTATAGGACCACTTTTTTAAGGCTGACAATCATATAATATGGGAAGAATATGCAAATCTGACTTCCATGGTGTAATTAGGATGTCAGTGCCTCAAGTATGCACACCAATAGAGGGCGCTGACTGAGAATGTACAAGTCTGTCTTCTATGGAGGGCGCTCCTATAGAGGGCGCTCCCTTTAACATCATGCCGACCTTCTCAGAGGCCTTTGTTTGCAATGATGTTGGGATTATACCAGATACAGTCTTCTCAGCCAAGGACAGCTGTTTCGATGTACTTGCATCTTGTCAGCTTGGCGCAGAGAAGACTGATCTGGCAGAGGTGAGAGGCTTAGACAGGGTTAAGCGTATATCGTCACTACATAGGGAGAGACCACCATATAGGTGTGTGGAGTCTTATTAAGCCAAGAGCGCTCCACTGCAAAGGAACATGGAAAGAATATGCAAATCTGACTTCCATGATGTAATTAGGATGCCAGTGCCTCAAGTGTGCACACCAATAGAGGGCGCTGACTGAGAATGTGCAAGTCTGTCTTCCATGATGTAATTAGGTGTGCATACTTGAGGCACTGGCATCCTAATTACATCATGGAAGTCAGATTTGCATATTCTTCCCATGTTCCTTTGTTTATCCTCTTCAGGTATGTTTTAGGCTAGCCTTGTGTGGCCCAGCCATGGAAAAACAAAAGAGGGCATTTACAAAATATAATGCAAACTCTTCATTGCACGTTTTCCTATATGGACTGTACACTCACCGGCCACTTTATTAGGTACACCATGCTAGTAACGGGTTGGACCCCCTTTTGCCTTCAGAACTGCCTCAATTCTTCGTGGCATAGATTCAACAAGGTGCTGAAAGCATTCCTCAGAGATTTTGGTCCATATTGACATGATGGCATCACACAGTTGCCGCAGATTTGTCGGCTGCACATCCATGATGCGAATCTCCCGTTCCACCACATCCCAAAGATGCTCTATTGGATTGAGATCTGGTGACTGTGGAGGCCATTGGAGTACAGTGAACTCATTGTCATGTTCAAGAAACCAGTCTGAGATGATTCCAGCTTTATGACATGGCGCATTATCCTGCTGAAAGTAGCCATCAGATGTTGGGTACATTGTGGTCATAAAGGGATGGACATGGTCAGCAACAATACTCAGGTAGGCTTTGGCGTTGCAACGATGCTCAATTGGTACCAAGGGGCCCAAAGAGTGCCAAGAAAATATTCCCCACACCATGACACCACCACCACCAGCCTGAACCGTTGATACAAGGCAGGATGGATCCATGCTTTCATGTTGTTGACGCCAAATTCTGACCCTACCATCCGAATGTCGCAGCAGAAATCAAGACTCATCAGACCAGGCAACGTTTTTCCAATCTTCAATTGTCCAATTTCGATGAGCTTGTGCAAATTGTAGCCTCAGTTTCCTGTTCTTAGCTGAAAGGAGTGGCACCCGGTGTGGTCTTCTGCTGCTGTAGCCCATCTGCCTCAAAGTTCGACGTACTGTGCGTTCAGAGATGCTCTTCTGGCTACCTTGGTTGTAACGGGTGGCTATTTGAGTCACTGTTGCCTTTCTATCAGCTCGAACCAGTCTGGCCATTCTCCTCTGACCTCTGGCATCAACAACGCATTTCCGCCCACAGAACTGCCGCTCACTGGATGTTTTTTCTTTTTCGGACCATTCTCTGTAAACCCTAGAGATGGTTGTGCGTGAAAATCCCAGTAGATCAGCAGTTTCTGAAATACTCAGACCAGCCCTTCTGGCACCAACAACCATGCCACATTCAAAGGCACTCAAATCACCTTTCTTCCCCATACTGATGCTCGGTTTGAACTGCAGGAGATTGTCTTGACCATGTCTACATGCCTAAGTGCACTGAGTTGCCGCCATGTGATTGGCTGATTAGAAATTAAGTGTTAACGAGCAGTTGGACAGGTGTACCTAATAAAGTGGCCGGTGAGTGTATAAATACAGTATACAGGACTTCTCCCGAGCTGCACCTCTTCTCTGGAATGCTCTATCCCGGACAATCAGATTAACTCCCAATTTCTACCCCTGCAAGCGCAAACTAAAGACAAAACTTTTCAGACAGGACAATCACAATGCCTAATGTAAACCTGTCTTCAATTAGAATCGCTGAAACGAACCCTCCTCTGTCCCCGCTCCCACATTACCCCACGATATGATGCCGTTTGAGACTAACTTTATATGTCCAAGCACCATCTGCATGTTAAAGGACACGACTGGTGACAGCTCATACAGTTTTATGTTTGTGTAATTACCGTAACCTCTATTACAAAATTGTCTGACCATTGTATAAGCCATTCTACCACCCCTGCCGCCCCTGCTACCTCTTGTGTCACTCCCTCTACTTCATAGATTGTAAGCTCTTGCGAGCAGGGCCCTCAGTCCCATTGAGTGAAGTGACTATTTCTTTGTAATGTATCTTTTTGTCTGTACTTGAAGCCTACAAATTGTACAGTGCTGCAGAAATAAAATGTATTATTTATTATCATTATATATGACCTTTTGTTTGCTTACTAGGACTATATTCCATGCAGACCTCTGCTATCTACGCTGGCCATGTAACAGGTATCTGCTCACAGCTACTTCTATTATTTTGTAAGTTCCAATACTGATCTACAGGAAAGCCGTTCTTTCTTGCACATCTGTTGGCCCATATACTGTAAGGAGGATGTTAAGAATCCTGCACTGCTGCAAACAATCAAGTCTGCTCTTCAAGGACAGGAAGCTGTCACGGATGGGATTAACCTAGAAGATGTGTCTACACAAACATCTTGTTTCCATAGCAAAATAGCATTACAAGGCTGCTAGAAGTCTCTGTAGTATGTAAATTCATAGCACTGTAATACATATATATATATATATATATATATATATATATATATATATATATATATATATATATATATATCTCCAATGCAATTGCTGCAATGCTTTTATACGTATTTCCATTGGATTCTACATGGAAAAGCCTTAGATTAGCCCAAATGAAAAGGAGAATCCTTGTGCATATTGACTTTACACTTGCAACATAACTGTGAAAATACAAATCGGATTTAGTGCTGTGTAACCTTGGATGGGTTAAAATCCAATCATTCATTTCTATCACTGTGAATCATGTGTTGAATGGATTTCCCTCTGTGCATTACACAATTTTATTTCAGATACATGTGGATGTTGTTTCTCGAATAATTTATCGAATACAATGCAATACACTCACCTTGTAGACTAGAGAATATAACTGGAGTTGGGGGACAACACGGTGGCTCAGTGGTTAGCACTGCAGCGCTGGATTCGAAGGACAACATCTGCAAGGAGTTTGTATGTTCTCCCCGTGTTTGCATGGATTTTCTCCCATACTCCAAAAACATACTGATAGGAAAAATGTACATTGTATATAGCAAATGCCATCTTAGTGATATTTGGACTCACCATGCCTTGATAGATGAACAATCACACTTTATTGCAACTTGCACATGAATGTGTGTATCATAGGGTCCATGGAAACCTCGGACGGCACATAGATAATATCTGTGTACCCCCACACTCCGATTCAATTCCACACACTGTGGTGCATTTTTGGAGCACTGTAGTACATCTTTGCCTCTGCAGCCCCCTCAATAGGTTTTTTTGCAGACAGTGGGTGGAGAGGGGCCAAAATCTAGGTGGGTCTTAGCAGAGACTCTGATCCACTAGATTTACTAGAACTCACACCAGAAAACTGATATGAGTAATAACACTATCCCCGAATTTCATAGTTTGGAGGCCAGGGCACTAGAATTCAGCTGGAGCCTCTTAGAAATTATAGCGACTTGTGCGCCTGGCAGGGAATGAATTAAGACTGGTGTAAGGATTGTCAGTTCTAATAATCCCCCCCCCCCCTCCAAAGAGTAGTGAAGGAATCTGCTCCACAACTGTCTCAGTCAGAAACAACAGCAGGGAATACACAGGGAAGTACTGACCTGTAAAGATGAGAAACAAAAGGTGCTTTTGTAGTTATAGAAAGCTTCTATTCAGCTCCATCATCAATCTAGGCCTGAGTTTCCTCTCTTTATCTCCTGTGATTCCTGTTCACTGTTCCCTCTCCATAGACTTCTATAGAGGGGAGTTGCATTACTTTCAGTCTGTTTTGAAATGGATAGAGCAGTGATTTTTACAGTGAGAGGGCTCGTGCACAGAGTTAACGCGAGTGTATTTTAGCATAATACACGTGTATAGAATACGTGTTAAAATAACACTCCCATCGACGTCAGTGAAATTTTTGACACGTGTAAAAAACGTGTTGCGTACCTCACCCCTGCCCTTCTGCATTCACTCAACCCCAACGTTGCACCTTTTTGCTGGCGTTGTGGGGCGGGAATGGCCACACTGTGCCATATTTTTTGGGATTGTCCAGGAATCTGTCCCTTTTGGCGTGAAGTGCAGTCTCTCACGGAAGCTCTCTTCATTCGAGGGGTTCCGTTGGACTCTCTTACCTACCTGCTCAATCTCCCTCCCCCTCATTTGGGTAAACATACATCTAAATTGTTCTTATACTTGTGCAGGGCGGCTAAAACCCTCATTGCCCTGCACTGGTAGCGCTCCCTACCCCCCACTGATGTAGTGGCCTGCCTGAAAGATATGCGAAGCATGGAGTTTTTAACGGCTTCCCTTAACCACAGCCTAGATGCTTTTCAAGCAGTATGGTCATCCTGGGACGCATATTGTATACTGAATGGCCTCTGATCCCCCCCTTCCCTTTTGTCTTCCCCTTTGTGCTGAGTGTTCCCCCTGTCATATTTGTTTACTTTTTGTTCCCTTTTTTACTCTCTTAGGCTTTTGTTTAGTTATTTTCTGTATGTTGAAAATCCTTTCAATAAAAATTACAATTGAAAAAAAAAACACCGTGGTGCGTTTTTTGACGCGGAAAAAATTTCATTGAAGTCAATGGGAGTGTTATTTTAACACGTGTATTCTATACACGTGTATTATGCTAAAATACGCTCGCGTTAAGTCCGTGTGCACGAGCCCAAAGATATTTCAGCAAAGGGGGAGAAGAATAGGAGCTTTAAAAAAGCAGAAAGAGGCATTTCTCTCTGATAAGAAATATTACAAAGTTTCTTATACCCATCGGTACTATTCATTTATGCAATTTGTGGAAACAACAGTGTCCATTGAAGAAAACAAAGCCTAAAACTGATACCAATATAACAAAAGCTTACATATCGTATTGAGGACAGAAGCTTTAAGGGTAAGTTCACATGGAAAAAATATTCAAGATGGAATTTGGAGCGGATTTTGGAGCTGACCTGCAGAACCCGTGGCGTGACACTACCTCTGATCATCTCCGTTAATTTGGGGCTAATTGGCAAGTAAAAGCCATGGTGGAAACCAAGGGCCAGAAATTGGAGAGGAATTCGAGAAGTCTGCCTCAAATTACTCTTCACTTTCCGAAATGTGAACAGGCCCTTAAAGACAAGACAAGGCGTAGTAAAAAAAAAAAATAAAAAATGGCGCCACATTGATTTGGTGTCCAATATAGCAGCCATCCTAACACAGAAGCAAGGTGGACCTCAGTCCACAGCAGGGACTCCGCACTCACTGGTAGCCAATAAACAGAGTGGGTCTAAAAATCTGGCATATGGCCCAACGTGACCTGTAAATTTTGCACTTGAAAAAGGCCCGAAACGTGTCATGCTACACTGCCTTTTATCTTTTGCAATAAAAGAGTTGTTGTTTACCTGGATTTGTTGACCTACCCTGTTTATTGGCTACCAGTAAGCGCAGAGTCCCTGCTGTGGACTGAGGTCACCTTGCTTCTCTCCATGGTCTCCTCCCTTTTGGGTGCAACAGGTTGAACTGCTGCCATCTTCGCCTTGGTATCTATATGCAACTTAGGGTGTTGTGAACTACACAACCCCAACAGGTGAGAGGCCATCGGGTACCCACTTCATCATCCAGCTTTGATATACCTATATCTCACCAAAAGTACCACACTCAGAGCACTCGGTGTCTCTCTTCTTTCTTGCATGCTGACTGGATGAATCTTCAACATATTGTCATGTCTATGGCACTGCAAGTAGAGTCATTGCAAGTACTTAGTGAACACAATTGTAGTGAAAGAGCTGTACGAAGGGTTTATTATTGTGGAGACTTATAATCCACATGGCTTTGCAACTCTCTCTCTGCACCTTTATTGAAGGGGATCACAAGATTTCAATCTGCCTTTACCAACTTCCAAGTGTTCTGCCTCCACATACAAACACTCCCATAACAGATGTGTGCCCCAATCTGACCCAAACTCACAGCACCATAAATAATTTCCTATGATACTGCAAGTTTGCTCCAAGGTGAATCCCAGAAATAAAGGAATCCAGATGAAATAATGACAGACAGCCAAGAAGTGGAGATATATTATTTTATATACACACAATCCCTGCTTTATTGCATACAACATTCAATAGTTATGTTGTATGTTCCAAAGACAAAGTGCAATAGATGAGCACAAGGACCGGAGAACATCCTGAAACAGAATGGACTGAGCAGATGATGACCTAAAGCAGACTGCAAACCCTATTCTACTAAAGACACCTGCAGTCACCAAATGAGATGTGCCCGGGGAAGCCAGGAGTGCCGAGGCCTCTGGGCCACATTACATGGATTGTGTGGGGTTTCTCTAAAGACTATTGCTGATATACAACCATCAGGTCTGGTAAAGCGCTTTATTTTTCCATATGAAAGAACTCACAAAATATGGAGCGTTGTATGAACTTTATGAGCAGTGGAAAAACTGCATCTACGTAGAGGTTCATTGGTGTACATTATGGTAAGATGGAGCAGTTACTGTGTTAGCTGAACTAGCAAACCCTACAAGATACGCCAAACGAGCAGCTATCATATGCCTGCTATGCGTTATAGAGCATTTCACATAATACATTGTTCCTGTACATGGACTGCACTATCCGATCATTGTTGTGTCTGTCCCAAATGACAAAAATCGTCAGCTCGGACCGCAAACACACCTGTGTGAACAAGTGTATGTGTGTATGCTTAGCTGCCCTCCATTTGAAGCCCCCATATTGTTTGGGGTTGACTACTCACTACACTAGAATGTAGCCTATTTAATAATGCAGCTCAGAACTACAAATAAGTCCTCATAATAGGTAGGAGATAGTATCTCACCGAGGTCAGTAGTGTAAAGAAATATTGACTTATACACGGGGTATATTCCTTACTGATATCTACAATGCTTCTCATTAACTTTACACTCTAGATAAATACAATGTTAAGAAACAACAGGTCTCTACCATTACTGAAGGGTATAAGAAATTCACCTCCAGGAGATCCACAAAGGTATCAAGGTGCAGTTTATTTGTCTGATCTATCATCATAAATGGGTCAATGGTAACCCTCATCGATGTGCTGTATTATACACCGCAAGGAAGCAGACAGTGTGCTGAATTCAGTGCAGTGTCTGCTTTCCCAGTATGAGCCCCAATGCAGGAGATATCAATACCGTTATGTTGTCACCGATATCTCCCCACTGTCAGAATGATGGGCCTTACAGTCTAGTGTCATCGCTGAGCTGTGAAGAACGTCGTCCCTGACAGGACTCTTCCGTAGCCTTGTACAGTCGGGGAGGCGTTCCTCACAGCCCAGCGATGATGTGGCGTTGTAAGGCCCGTCCTTCTGACAGTTGGGAGATATCGATGACGATATTAGCGGCACTGATATCTCCTGGATCAGGGCTCCTACTGGGAAAGCCGACCGTTGTTCTGAACTTAGCACACAGTCAGCTTTCTAGTGGTATATAATACCGCACATTGATGAGGACGTGAAGGGTCCTCTTTAACTGTGATATAGGAGAAAACGACTAAAAATAAAAAAAAATAAGAGCACAAGAGAGGAATTACCAAAATACACTCACTGACAAAAAAAAAAAATAATGCACCCAGATGGAAAGGTCACATAACTGCACTCCAAGTTTTCCAGCAATGCCTCAGACAGATATGTAAATGATTACTGATGTGGTCTGATTTAACACTGGGTCTTACCAAAAGATACTTCCCCCACTACCTTATTAAATGGCTCTCAGTGGCTACTTTTGCATAGTGTACCTCTTGGTGAGAGGTCATTGACTGCTACACATGCCTCTACAGTGCTCAGACATTTTGCCCAGTTGACAAACTTTGAAAGCGGTGGCATCATTGGGCTTAGAGAGGCAGAATGGTCATTTCCACAACTTGTAGCCCATCTACACCATTCTGATCAGACTGTTAGGGGCAGTGGTTATGCAAGGGGACAAATGGAAAAAGGTCCAAGATGGCTCATACAGATGACCAGTAGAGAGGATTGTTTGATCCCCCAACAAGCATGACCAGCTTCTAGTTTCTTTATCCACCCCCCAGACACAGGCGGCACCTTCATTACATACCCGTGTCTTGGCCAGGAACATTTCCAGGCTTTGGAGCAGAAGAAAATGTGGGGCCACTGCTGTTATGAACAAGAATGCTGGACCGCTACCATATCATCTTTAGTGAAGAAACGAGGTTCTGTTTGGGATTTGACTATGGTCAGTTTTGAGTATGGAGGCCTCAGCGTGTGCTCTTCAATCCTGCCTTTGCTGTGGAGCAACTCACTGCCCCAACCGTTGGTGTGAGGATATGGGGAGCCATTGCCTAGTGGTGATACAAGGGACACTAACAGCTCAGTGATATGTGTACAGTAAATCATCATGTGTTGTCTCTCAAGGCAGGGCTTCCAACTGGTATTTTTCAGCAGGATAACGCTCGCCCACACACAGCAAGGACTTTCATGGAATGTCTTCTCCAGTTTGCCTACCTGGTCGCTATATTTATTGTCACTCAAGCATTTATGGGACCAGCTGAGATGCCATCTTCAGCAACCTACAGAGGTGCAGGCTCTACATTCGCAGCAGCAACATATGTGGGCTAATGTTCTGCAGGATACCAAATGTAACCTGTATGCTTCCCTGGCAACTGTACCTCACCTCGTATCCAGGCTAGAGGTGGCCCAACACCGTACTAGAGTTTCCCTTCAATTGTACAGTTTTACATGTATCCATTTGCACTAATATTGTAATGACTTACATATATCATCATTACATTCACCCAAACAAGGTTTTAATTTATTCCAACTCCTCCTTCTTGGTGCATTTTTTTTTGTCATTGAGTTTTTTGGGGGTTTTTTTGTATATTTTCTTTGTTTAGTGTTTAAGGCAGTCGAGTTGTTTAGTTCAGAAAATCGAATGTTAACCACTGAATTAGGAAATGTATTATCTCGCTATAAATCAGCAGCGAAAGCAGCCACAAGCTCTGCTCACCCCGATGGATCCAGGTAGTCTTTGCATTACACAGACAACTCAATAAGTCCAAAGAAAAAAAAAATTGCCTTTTTTTTTTAAAGCAAAAATCAGGAGTTAAAAAAATAATTTAATATCTGCACCAAAAACCTTAGTGAGTGTCTCCAGTCTAACCCCGTATTTCCCTGTGAATGATTCGTGCGGAAAGTGCGCGGCGAGCACACGGACCCCATTATAGTCTAAGGAGTTTGTGTGCTTGCAACTGCATTTGTATGCCGTTTTGAGGGGGGGGTCTCCATGTGGACTCTCCCCAGTGGGAATACAAAAGTAGATGTGAACCAACCCGAAGTCACATTGTAATTGCCTAAAAAGAGGGGTTTTCCATTAAAAAAAAAAAACACCCCAAAAAACACAACTCCTCTTTTCCCCCACCCAAAAAAAACCCTGTTGCTAACCTGTTTACAATCTCGGGGAGAAGCGCAGTCATCACATCGCACCAATTCTCAAATAAAGCACAGAGGACAGTTTTAAAAAATTGCAAAACAAGTTGTTAAGTCGAAGTAGGGACAGATTTTTTTTTTTCTTCTATAAAAATAAAGGAACCCGAACCACAATAGTTCCATGACCCACAACAACGCATATATTTATACATTACATCCAACCAACCTAACATGGCTGCTCTGTAACACAATGCTGTCACAATTACGGGCACTTCTAGCACCAGGGAGATGTAAGTTATTGCTACTTTACCAGATCTCTTCTGACTTCTCCTTCCACTGCCTTAAACCAGAATTTTTTAAACAAATGAGTTTTGGTAATTTATCACTAAGGCCGGGGACACTGAGCGAGAATGCATTGCTGAATACCCATGAAAGCTTTGGTGGTAGAAGTCACCCAGAATCACAAATCGCTGCAGGTCTCCCACAGCTTGCAGGTGAAGCCTGCCGTGAGAACTGAAATACTTTGGGCCCAAAACCTGAAGTGCAGGTCTGTTGGTGTTGCAGGTTTTAGTTGTGATGTGTATCAGAATACATAGATTGCAGCATGTCAGCCATTGGCAAGTTCATGTCAGATAACCCACTGTCATTGCTCCCCAAGAGTCCCCAGTCTTAAGGGGCCGTCTCAAAGACGTCATATTAGAGAAGACATTATAGGCCAGAACAGAGAGGCTGTTTCCGCAACGTGGGGCCTCAGCTTTTAATGGATTCTTCCAAAGTGTAAAGATTCAAAATACCATTAGAGTACCATTACACAAAACAGCTAAATCAGTCTAAACTTTCAGTGAAGGTGCTAGAGACAAAACTAATGGGGTAGTGCAGACTGCTAGTACATATGTCAGACCCAGTGATCCGAGCAGGAGCAACGCTGGTCCCACAGTCGCTCTCTGCCTGCATCAGTGTTTCGTACATGTGTCCTACTTCTGGGTTCAGTTTTACTTTCCATTCTAGCTACTTATAGAAGGCATAAGGGTAAGTTCACATGGGTTTTTTTTGTCTGGAACCTGACGCGGAGGCCGCCTCAAGTTCCGGACCAAAATATGGGTAACTGCGACTGGATGGTGATGCAGTGCACCGGCATCCAGTCGCACACTCCGCTCCAGATTAGGCTCAATGAATGGGCCTAGTCACAAGGGAGTGTCTTCAGGTGGATGTCGCGAGGCGAATCCACCTGAAAGAATGAGCATGTCACTTCTTTTATCCGGGAGCTGGAACAAACGGCTCCCAGAAAAAAAGAACTGAACTTAATTGGAGCTGGATTTTTAGGTGGATACGGCCTCATAATCCTGACCAAAAAACCCAGTGTGAACTTACCCTTATAGTGTTCATATTTATGGAGTAGTGAGTTAACCATTGCACCACCACTCCATTCACTGTCGTCTATCGAACAAAGCTCAGCTAACTCTAGTTATCGTGGTGCAATTCATTTATTAATTTTGCAATGTTCTCCTCTGACAGTGAACAAGAATCAATAGTTTCTTCCCTGTAGTCAATAGCTGGGCTAGTCTTCAAAAACCCCACAAGATTAAAGTTGGAAATTGTCCATGTTTGTTTCCACAATTTCAATTTTACTTTTAGGGAAAAATAGCCCAGTCCTATTGACTATGAAGAGAGTGCTGTGTACTTGTACAATACAACACCATGTAAATAGGACAACTCAGGGCCCTCATTCATGTATTCGGTGGGGATGGGAGTAGCAAATAAACATGTTTTCTGGTAACAAGTTAATAGTCACAAGAGAAAAATAAAAGGCACATCAAAAGGTGTTGACGTGACATCATATTGAGCTTTATATGAAAGGAGATTGAGGCTAGGGACACGCTCGTGACTATGTGAATGGATGATCCACAGTTACTATTGCTACTTTACCGAATAAAAAACCCTTTACATGTAAACCCAGTGCATGGCTGCACGTGTTTTTATTTTTATACTCATGGAAGAGTTGCATGGAGCATAGAGAAGGAACAAACAAATACATTCACTCTGAAACAAACACACACAAAAAACTATTGTGTGTGATGAAGGACTAAGGATGGGTTGTGTGCATGGAACCTGTATGAAGACACATGTAGTCTACACAGCTTATACTACAGATCTGTAAGCGCTCAAAGAATTGACACTGAAGGCCTCGTTCACACAGGGCATAGGACCGGGTATTTTGGTTCTGATTCTGATGCGCAAAGCCGCATCAGAATTGGACCAAAATGCACCTGCCACGACAGTCGCGGCTTCCCCCTTCGAAGTAGGCTCAAATGAACGAGCCTCGTCCAGAGTGTGCTGTTGCGAGGCGGACGCTGGGGCTGACTCAGCCGCGGAATCCGCCTAAAGAAAGGGCAGATCACTTCTTTTTACCGTGAGCCGGAACATACCGCTCATGGAAAAAAGAAAGCTAGCGGTCTACATAGATCTGAATCCACCCCCTCTTGCTCCATGCGAACGAGCCCGAAATGGTTTGTGCCACTATGGATACTTATCCACTACCCACAGGACAAGGGATAAGTGTCTGATTGATGGGGTCCCCAAGTCATCTGGAGGACTGGGGATCAAAAATTCCCCTGAAGCCTCCCTGAGAATAGAGGTACATTGGGCTTGCGTGACTGTGGCTTCATTCACTTCTATGGGCCTGCCAGGACTGTATACTCATGTGGCTCCATAGAAGTGAAGGGCCAAGCAAACATATTCACAAGGAGGCCTTAGACTTTCAATTCCCTGTTCTCCTCACCATTGGGGGGACCTGGTGATCGGAATCTTACCCCCTGTCCTGTGGATAGGAAATAAGTGTCCATAGTGGCACCACTCCTTTAATGTCTCCATACAGCCCCTTGTTATTGAGGCTAATCTCCCAGTAAAAGCAAAGTTTCTAGGGTAGACCACCACTACAACATAAGAACTGACTGACATAGCACAATCTCGGTCTAAGCACTGCCCTATTAGTTTTGGATGTAGCAGCTGCTATTGTATGAAAAACAAATTGGTCCCTACATGATATCCCTTTGTTAAATGTTACTACACCGCTCTATTTTCACATCATCCACTCCTGTAATATTTTTTGAACTTTGGAATTGATCTATATGAAACCAATAGGGATTATTAACCCGTCACCCAATATCAAGCAACGTCTGTCTGCAAAACAAATAGTGGTTTTATGCATATACTGTATTTTCAGCAAACAAGTACTTCTTTATAGGTCTTGGTTCACAATTACATCCTAGAGATCAAGAAAAATACAAATGTGTTTCAATCCAGTTACCGACAGTAAAATTCTGAATTCACAACATGGGTAAATGAGACACGGGTACAGAATAAAATCTGCAGAATAAAATCTTAGCCACACATAAATAGATACCAATGACACGAATGTGTAGCAGCTGGTTTTGAACCCTTGTACTATAGCGGACAGGGCGCCATTTCTTAAGTTTTCCAACGGGCAATACGTTAGCAGGGACAGGTAAAAATTGCCAACCCGAAGCAAAACATATTGCTGGTTACATTAGTGTCGACAGCAGGCTAGATCTCACAAAACAAAGCTCATGAAATACGCCACCTAAAAATACAGTGTAAAACCATGGTCAATAACATGTCTTCAGTGACAGAAGAGTCGCTTTCCAAGTTCAAGTCAGCTGCCCATTGTATAGCACACTGGTGCTCTTGTAAGTATCTACAATTTACAGAGGTGAGAGATCCAGCTACAGGTAATACGTCTTACTTAAAATAAAAACTGAGGCAGGCGTTTACAAAAAATATACTGCCTTTGGTCACTAAGGAATAAATAAAATCAATATTTTTTTCCAGATCCTATAAAACAATGCAATGGTTCAAAAATTACAGGTGTAAAAGATAGGGAGATAAAAAGGCAGATGAGGATGATTGGCACGTCAGAAAACTGAGAAATCATGACAAGGTTTACAAACGGTGTCCATATACTCCTGCCTGACAAAGGAGAAACTAAAACGGAGGACTTTAAGCGGTTAGGGGGAACTGGTCTTGCTCTATAGGTTTTTTAACCCAGGCTCCAAGTCCTGCCTTCTGAAAAGCTTTGAAGACGCACTCTTTTGCCGCTTGATATTCGGAGGCCGATTGCTTCGTATCGTAGTAAAGATTGGGTTTCCCGATTTTACATCTCAGGTTGGAGGAAAGCTATGGAGTAAAACACAAAGAGGGATTGGTAATAGAGATGAGCGAACAATAAAATGTTCGAGGTTCGATATTCGTTTCGAGTAGCCGCTCAATATTCGACTATCGAATCCTATTATAGTCTATAGGGGGAAAATGCTCGTTTCAGGGGTAGGCAACATTCGGTCAAATTATACTTACCAAGTCCACGAGTGAGGGTCGGGCTGGATCCTCCGAGAAGTCTTCTCCGTGCAGCGTCCCCGCGGCATCTTCCGGCTCTGAATTCACTCTGCCAGGCATTGGGCCTGGGCAGAGCCGACTGCGCATGCCCGCACTACAAGAAAATGTAGTGCGGGCATGCGCAGTCAGCTCTGCCCAGGCCCGATGCCTGGCAGAGTGAATTCAGAGCCGGAAGACGCCGCGGGGAAGCTGCGCGGAGAAGACTTCTAAAGGTAGGAGAAGAACCAGCGTTGATTGGCCAACTGTATAGTATTCGGCCAATCAGTGCTGGTTCTGCAACAAACTTTTCCATTCGAATAGCGAGTGGTACTCGATCGAGTACGAGTATTTCGAATACCGTAATATTCGATCGAATACCTACTCAATCGAATACTAATCGCTCATCTCTAATTGGTAACTAACTTGTGAATTTTGAAAGGGATTCTATCAATAAAATGACATTTTTTTGCCCCTAACACGTAGGAATAGTGAGTCCTGGCGGCAGAGCCGACTGCACATGCCTAAAGTTTGACCCCAGCACCGGAAGAAGACACGGAGAGAGGCCGTTCCAGACGAACATGGAGACGGCGCTGGAGATTTCTCTCGCAGCATTGGGGACGCCCACAGTGCTGTTTGAATGCTGAAGACCGCCCCCAGTGCTGAGAGAACTCATTTGCATACCAAAGAAAAACGGGATTTCTACCGAACGGCGGCGCAGAGAAGACATCTAAAGGTAGGAGAAAAATAGCATCTCTTAAGGCTATTCCTACGTGTTAGAGACAAAAATATGACATTTTAATGATAGAATCCGTTTAAAGAAAGGAATCAGAATGGACAAAAAACATATGCAATAATAAACCTCATTGATCCCCCTCCGTGTGCTGCCTGGGGTCCTGGTGGTCTCTACATTCAGATCTCTCTCAATACACAGGATATGAGTGCTCAGCGACACTTCCTGTGTTTCAAGACGGAACAGGAAATAGAGACTGGATTGGGAACCAAGACAGCATCGGAATGAGAACAGGAGGGACAGGGATCAACAAGGACAAGATGAAATGAGCCCAACAACCTTCCTTGTAGCGATAAGATTTGTGCATCCTTGGCAACTCTGAATCGCTGGAAACCCTACAAAACTCACCTTTGCATGAATACGCATCCATCGGCTGTAGAGAGCATGTTTACAAAGCCGCGATGCACGACCCATTTCATCCTTGCCAGTTGTAGCATTAATGACTTCAAGGCTGGCGTCTCCTATTGTCCAGTTGACACTGAAACTAGGAGCCTTGCCCGGCTGGCGTGCTTCAGCATTACTAATACCTGGCAGAAAAAAGACAGTGTGTAGATGGTAAGGCATGCCGCAGACTGGAGCACAAGAGAGTAATAAAACTATGTATTCAAATAAGAAAGTCTGGTGAGAAAGCAGAATAAGGGGGAAACACGGTGGCTCAGTGGTTAGCTCTGCAGTGCTGGAGTCCTGGGTTCAAATCCAGACAACATCTGCAAGGGGTTTGTATGTTCTCCCTGTGTTTGCGTGGATTTCCTTCCATACTCCAAAGACATACTGATAGGAAAAATGTACACTGTGATCCCTATATGGGGCTCACAATCTACATTTTAAAAAAATAAAAATAAATAAAAAGCAGAATAATCCCGATTAAGATCACATACGGGTGACATCTTTTTAAATTGGCGCACCGAACATGGGATATGGACATTACTTAAGATTTCTGTAGACTGGGATCCCCCTTTTTTAGCTATAAAGTCATACAGGAACATAGTTCTCCCATAAAAGGCCAATTGTAAGCGCAAATCACCCTCCGCAGAACAGCTTCTCTCGCTCAGGTGGAAAATTTTTTGTTCAGTTTTTGTCGGAGTTTTATCATACAGAACGCCATTTTCGATAATTCATCATTAACCCCTTCCAAACATCAGCTATAAAAGTATGGCAGGAATTTCAAAATGGCGCCCAGACAGGAACTGAGCAGGTGCTATAGCTGAAGGTTCTTCAATGTTTTACATAAAAAAAAAATAATTCACGTATATTGTGTCTCTTTGGTTTATTTCGTCCTCCACGGGTTCTATATCTAATATTTAGTTCTCCCCAAGATTGCAATCTGTTTCCCTATACACTGCACTCAGAAAGTATAGGAGAATCTGCTTATGTAAGTCTCTCTTATATCCAAAGACATTAACAGGATCAAACAGGATACTATAGATATTATAGCTCCTGCTCACTCCACCCTCTTCCGCTCTCTACAGACTTCTATGTAATCTGATAATTCCCTAAAATGAGGTCCGTCTTGCTCTAAGCAAGACGGATTAAGCAGTGAGTAACAGAGGGGGAGGGAAAAAAGTCACAAAAGTAAAGAAATAAACAAATCTACCTGCTCAGACACTTTACACAATTTCTTATATTTGGATGCACTATTGATTTACAATGCAAAGTTTGTTAAAAATTTAGTGACCATTTAAAGGGAGTCTGTCAGCAGAATCCAGCCATGCAGATAGGCCGGGGGTCACCAGAATCAAAGCGTGCTTTCCCTTTGGGAATTCGTGCCATTGCCCAGATATTAGTCTTGCTCCATAGAGATAAGTGTCAAGGCCCTCGTAGCTCCAAAGAGCTAATCTGTACAAAATCATTGATAAAAACAGCAACAGAGACACCGATTCATTAGAGGAAATGCTGTTTGATTCAGGTGACGCTAACCTATCTGCCATGATATGCTGGGCTCTGGTGACTCCCTTTATGTTAGACAGTAATGTATAGAACCTACCACTCAGTAAAGGTTTGTTTAGTGAATACAATGAGGGCAAATCTTCAATATCAGATATTCTCTGGTACACGGCTCTAGAGAGATGATCTCCATGATAGAGACTACCCAGGATAATACTGGAGAAATAGATTGGCTCAACGAAGAGACTGAAGAGAGATCCCTGGATTCCCACCACGTTCCATCTGCAAAAAGAAAAGGCTCCATCACCTCTGAGCAAGAATTACAATCAATGTGTACACAAAACTAAAGTAGACTTTACTTCTAACCCACTTATATGAACCATCAGCAAAGTCCTGCTGATACTTATGAATAATATTGAGGGTTTACATCATTGTGCCCCCCCTTAAAATGTATTATATGCTGGATCCATTTTCAAACTGGACCATGCCAAATCCCATTGACTTATAATGGAAGCCATTACATTTCTGGTACTTGTGACATCAAGAATATCCCAGCTGGTCATCATGAACAACAGAGCAGCTCACAGATCTAATAGAACTAAAGCAGGTCCTGTCTCAAAACTGAACAAGATTTGTTCTAAACTTCTTCCTTAGTTGGTTGACTCTAGGTATGACTCCTTGTGAAGACCACTATGTAGGCATAGAGAGACATTAACTCATGTAGGTTACCCTGGGAAGTTTGGGGGGAAGGGGGTGGTGGAGATACAAATTAGTTCCCATTACAGGAAAAATATACCTCCAGTACAATGTATTGAACGTATTGTAAGGTAGCAGGTCTTACCGCTGAGAAGTACAGAGCAGGGTACTGGCTGACTCTGTGGAAGCAAATTTGAATGGGCTTCATTTGCTTATGGAAGAATTTTTTCTGGTTTGGCTCAACTCCTTAGTCATGTTGCAAGACCTCTAAGAGTTGGTCACTGACTTCTAGGGTTGTCACCATCAAATACATAGTGTTAGGGTAAGTTCACACAGGGTTTTTTGATCAAGGTTTTGGAGGCCATAATCGCCTCAAAATACTGACCAAAAAGACAGTTCCCATTGAAATCGATGGGAGCCGCTCAGGTGTTTCTTCCAGGAACCGGCTTGTGCCAGCTCTTGGAAAAAAAGCGAGATGCTCATTCCTCAGGCCGTTGAACCTTGTGATTCGGCCTGAAGACACTCCCTCCTCCCGACTAGGTCCATTCATTGGGCCTAATCCGGAGCGCAGTATGCAGCTGGATGCTGGTACAATGCACGGGCTTTCAGTCGCGGCTATTCGGTTTTTGGATCGGAACATGAGGTGGCCTCCGTCTCAGGTTCCGATCCAAAAAACCTGTGTGAACTTACCCTTAGAGGCACAGTTTTTCTTTTCCCAACAAAAACAATTGTTTGCATTATCTTTTGGCTGATATATACATACAAGGCAGAGAATATTTTTAAACAATCTGTATAGAATTTCTGGCATAAATTGCAAAAGTTACACTCAGTTTGCGGAGTCCTGAGAAAAACGGGCTGGGCAATCCGTTATCTGATACTATAATTTACTCCAGAAAGTGGAACAAACTATAGGGCAAATGTAGATTTTAGATTGTAGATGCAGATTTCAATTTCTGGCGCTTGCAGATGCACATAAATTCTTTCAGGTCTTTGTATATATCCTCCCGTGTATGCAACACACAGAGGCAGATGGCACAATCTCCCCTGAAAGCCACATATAAATAAAACGTTAGTTGTAGTCCTATTTCGCTAGATATTAGCAGCTGTCAGTATTTGTAGCATATTCCTGGTACTGTGATCAGATTATTCCATAAACTCACCTGGCAATCTTATCGCTGCAAGACATGGTAAGCAATCTTTCTCCTTGCAAGACACCATCCCATGTTTGGATAGTACTGCTTGACCGTACAGGAATAGTGCCTTCTCCAGACTCTATTTTGGTACGAAGCTGTCCTCGGGCCTTTCGGTTAGGATGGCGATCACCCTGATCTGCAACGGAGGGTAAATTATAGATAGAGGATTACATAGAGTGTCTGCCACAAAGGAGTCAATAGACTAAAAAACATAAATCCATGTTAACTAATCATTGTAAAGAAATATAGAAGACATGTCCGTATAGAGTTGCCACCTCACCTACAAAACAGATAAAGGGCTACCTGTGGCATTCTTAACAATTAAAACAAAATAATTATTTTTTATTAAATAATGTCAATAGAAATCCTGCAGTACAGACTTACTCCCGCAGGCAGTCCATCAAGTCCTGGAAACAGATGAAGTCGCTTTACAACAGACTTACATTATACAATGGACAGATGTGCGCAATTACGAGTCAGACGTCAATAAAACCAAGAGACACGCCATGAAGCCGAGACACGCATCTGTAAGAGATTCCCTCGCTCGATGTCCATCATCAGGATGGCAAAAATCATTCTAAGAAAGCAATCACATTTATCTGACCCCCCTATAATCCAGCAATCTTGTAGGAAGAGACTCCACAATATTTAGCTCATTACAGTAGGTTATGTTCTCATGAAGGATCTTTAGAATATTTTCAACTAAGAGGGGTTTTTTTTCCTATCAATTTCTGCAAATCGAAGAGCCATAACTTATTTTTTATATTGAAAACAGTATGAACTTTTTTTTTTTTTTTGTGGGATGGCAGCAATTTGGGGTACATATAGATAGTTTCCTTTGATGAAAGGGACTGTTGGAGGGTTCAGGCGTCTCAATGGTGGTTAGCATTGTTACCTGCATGGAGTTTATGTTCTTCATGTGTTTGTGCAGACATACTCTGTTACAGTATCTTCTTACACTCCAAAATTATTCTTACAAGAAAATTAGCTTTCTAAAAATTTACTCTAGTGGGTGTTGAGGATCAGGAACAACATGGCAGCTACTGACTCCCCTGAATTGTGTGAACATGGATAGCTATCTAGCCAAACCATATGACCGGACAACAGTTATTGCTTCACTCATAGTTAAATGTGGATATAAAGTTATTGTTCATCAAGGTTCCACATGTGTAAGCAGGAATTGTCTACAAAACGGATGAGAACTAATAAGGTAAACGCACAAAGTTCTTAGACAATCTGTTAAGCGATCAGACTGAGAAAGAGGATTCATGACGCTGGAATAGATTATACGACAGTATGGGGCTCACAAAACGCTATAGTGTATTCATGGAGCAACACGGTGGCTCAGTGATTAGCACTGCAGCCTTGCAGCACTGGAGTCCTGGGTTCAAATCCTGCCAGGAACAACATCTGCAAGGAGTTTGTATGTTCTCCCTGTATTAGCATGGATTTCCTCCCATTCTACAAAGACATACTGATAGAAGAAAAAAAAAGTACATTGTGATCCCTATATGGGGCTCACAACCTACATTAAAAAATAAATAAATAAATAAAAAATGCTATGGTGAATTTAATTCAGATGGGACACAAGTCCCAGTCTGGGAATGGAAATGTGTAGTGTCCATTATAAAAGTGCAATTAGAAAGTAATAGCCGCTTGTTTTAAGGGAACTGTTTAGTAACAATATGTTGATAAGTTATCTGTGAAACAGGAGGTCGATACCTTCAATATTCAGGGTCTAAGCCATATGGGGACTATTTCAGCACAATTTTAGGTCATGAGGACTTTAATACCTTCTTGTCCAGCTTCATGTGGTGAGAAAATACGAGCATCTCCGCATGGCGAAGTACTAATATACAGATGGAACTGAACATTGTCCTTCAATCTAAAGCCGCTACGTTCAGACTTCATAAATATGGATTTTTGCTGATCTTCTTTAGTGCTGAGGAAAAAAAAAAAAAATGTATGAGAGAGATAATAACTTAGTTTAAGCAACTGAATGTTACATTACCACACAATAAAACTACTCTATATACAGGGTTGTGACATTTGCTCTCTTTTCGCTTGTTTGCTACAATGAATGCAACCAAAGCATTGTTCACACTGGCATAACACACTTTTTTTCCAAGATGGCGCCGCATTGAGTGGCTGCTTCGATACAGAGCTCCAAGCTGAGAGCAACCGTTATCTTTCCTTTTCACTCTTTTTGTCTGTATCTTCAAGAATCCTCTAACCAAGCAAACTAGCACTATGAATTAGCAACTATAAATCGAATGGAAGACCCTGTGGAGTATTTTTTTTCCTTTTGTTTCTATTGTTAAAGCATGGACAAGACTCAAGACCCGATTCAGCTGGAGTTTCCTGTGTGCACATGTGACTGTTACCATCCCCCCAGGAGCTAAGGACAGCATGTCTCACCATGAGGCAGACAAAGCTGGAGGAGAAACCTACATGGAAGTGTGGACTTCTTCTTTCAAGGAGATGATTTTTGGTGTCTATTGCTGATGTGTGAAGATCCCTACAGCTGACTGGTATTTCTTTCTTTTACTGTGGACACGTGGGACTCTGCTACAGCCTGGGAACCTACCAAGACCCACCTACCCCAGGAGTTATGGAAGCTTGGCAAGAGAGCAGCACCATGTATACCTGGATGGCTTCAGACTTCTTTGGGCAGTAGCACACAGTGGTAAGAAGAAAGGAAGAGGAGGAGGAGGGCTTGTGATGAAGGACATTTGGGGCATTTTTGTGGTTAATGGACAATAGTGCTGATGCAAGATACCGAACTATCAGCTGTGAGCAGGAGATCTCACTACCTACCAAAGAACTACCATGTTATCGGGATAGCTGCATATGTCCCCCACCTCTGCAAAAAAAAAAAAAACAGTTTCTGCCTGTTTATTTACATGCTGTGCCCCCTCCTCGTGTCCTCCAACCACATTCGGCTGTATTATCAACATCATTTCACACAGAGAACTAAATGATCCCGCAGTGTGTCTTTCTTTCTTTTTAGTTGCTATGATTCCTAAGATTTCTCTATCTGCCATGAGCTTGTATGTGTTTCTCTCTTCTTATATACTACTGTACCATCTATGAAACTGTATCACTGAAATTTCCCCATTGTGGGACTATTAAAGGATTATCTTATCTAGTCTTATAAGGACTTCTGGTTTTTTAACTACAGATGACACATCCATACACCAATGATTTCTGGTAATCCTGACGTGTCCATAGGATCCCTATTAATTGCACAGCCCTAGTTGATGCCGTATGGCATAAGCATACAGTCAATTAAAAAAAAAAAAAAAAAAAAAAAAAGACAAATCGTGATTCTGATTTTCGCCAGAATTGTGAAATTGCTGTTTGTTTTGCCACCTATTCAATGCCGGCTTTTTAGTCTTTTCTGCACACTATGATGAATAGTTTCTTCATTGTAGTCAGAAGAAGAGCAGTAGGACAAGGCCTGTATCAGATACATCAGACTGCTTCTCCCTGTGCCAGATCACTCAACTTTTTTAAATTTACATTAAGCAAAAACATAGAGAGAGTGAGAGTCAGAGTGAGTGAGAGAGAGAGAGTTGCCCTTACCTTAAAAAAAAACATAAATAGATTTTTTTTTTTAGGCAAAAATTGCTAGTGTCTAGTATAAACACATCCGTAAGTAACCTAAAGAAATAACAGTGTCCCAATTCTTACAGGATAAAGGGAATCTATTAGGGTGATTTGGGATAGTAAATCACCCACAGGCCTTATGGACCAGGGTTTTAGTGGCTCAGTTAGGTAGATATATAGGACTTGTAGTCTGCGGGATGGCTAGGTAAACAGGGAGGGAGTGTGAGAGAGGGATTGAGAGCGGGACCACGGGAGTAGTTGGCTAGAGAAGCATGTAAACAAATGCATAGGATGCCAGAAGCTCCCCGAGAAAGCCAGAAATCACTCACAACACTGCTACATTTATTTTGGTGCAATTATTAACCCATTAATAGCACTAAAATAGCTTTATTTACAAAAAAAAAAAAAAAAAAAAAAGTTATTTTGCCCGGAAAACCCCTTTAAGTTTCTACAGCCGTCCTGTTCTAGGGTTGAGGTGGCAGAGCCAGAGGTATGGCAATATAAGACAACAGGGCACGCAGTCAATGGGGCTGACAAATTGACTAATATATTTTCAGGTGATTCATGATTTCAATGAAAATTCTGGACCCTGTCCTGCTCACCTTAAAAATAATTCAAGCTGTGTGTAGAGAAACCTAAGCAGTGACCTGCGAGATACGATTTCAGCATGACAGTCATTTAGCGCCAGACCGCGATCACTCATATACTCTCCATTGATGCATTTTGTTCCGGTGGATACGCTAATAACCTGGGCATCTTTCACATCTATTCCTAAATATAAAAATAATCATTATTGAGTAGCTTCAGAGAGGTCGGGGGGGGGAGGGGGGCACAGAGGGATTGGCAAATGGGGGAACAAAACAGAAAACATTAAAGTACCTGTTGTCATGACAACTCCAGCGAGGACTTTTCTCCTTGCATGTGGGGAGGTGAAATTATCTGTTAGCTCGCTGAACTTATCTACAACCAAGCGTGCAACAGCATCGGCCAAAACCTTTAAACATAAAAGAGGCAATGCAACAAGGTCAGTCGTTCTGCTGGAGGGTTAGATCTGTGCCTGCCGCCATATTGATTGGTATCAGTAAACCACGGCAATACGGTCACTATGTTATTCATTGAACATGCTGGCACAATGGCTTTGAGACTTTCATTCAGAACAAGTCACTTAAAGTTCCCACTACACACTAAAGAAAAAAAATCTAAAATTTAGGTTAATAAAATAAACAGAACAGAACTTCTCCCCTGTTTGGTATCTCTCTCACACATATTATAATCTCTGTACATGCCAATTATAAGCCTACCTCCAACTATTTATTAATGAGTAGTACACTAATAAATCTCATTAAGAAAAATGCTTCTTTCTCCATTCTCCAAACTGCTTTCCTTCCCCTCTCTTCACTCTGTTATAACTGTGTCACTCCCTTTCCTTTCAGCAGCCTCCTCCTCACACCTCCCCGGTTCATATCTGTGTTTGGGTTTCCGTTTGGGGAGTCCACTTTGGGACCCCCGAATGGATGCCTAGACGCATCAAAAAAACAGTTACCTGGGAAACCCACGGACCCCATAGACTATAATAGGGTCCATGTTTCCACACAAAACATGCAGAGAGAAAAGTCCTGCAAGTGTGGAAACTACACAGAACCCATTATAGTCTATGGTAGACCTGGGAAATGTACGGCCTGCGGGCCATATCCAGCCCCCTGACTGATTAAATCCGGCCCGCATAGCCAGGACAGTGCAAGAAGATAGAGATACTGAGAGGGGAGGGAGGGGCGATGTGAGATGCAGGGTGGAGAGTGTGTGTGTGTCTGTCTGTGTCTTAGTAACCTAGGGGCAGAGATGGAAGGGGAATGTTATACTGGGGGCAGATATGGAGGAGGGATGTTATACTGGGGCAGAGATGGGGGGGGGAGACATGAAACTGAGGGTGAGATGGAGGGAGGACAAGAAATGGAGCAGATGAAGGGGGATATGAAGCTGGTAGAGAAATGGAGGGGGGGGACATGAAACTGGGGGTAGATGAAGGTGGCACTTAAACTGGGGGGGGACATTAAACTGGGGACAACTGGAAGGGGCATTAAACCGTGCAGGTAGCTGGAGAGGGACCTGTCTAGTTGCCCCCAGTTTATTGTCCCCTCCAGCTACCCCTACGGATTAATTCCCCCCTCCAGCTGCCCGAGTTTAATGTCCCCTCTAGTTTCCACCAGTTTAAACTGGGGCACCAGGAGAGGGACTTAATACTGTGGGGCAATTGGAAGGGAACATTATATTGTGGGGACATATAATGTTATGTGACTGTAGGAGGATTATACTGTGTGGGGGCACATGAAAAGATGATTGAAAATGGGCGGAGTCAACATAGAAGTGGGTGGAGATAAATGTGCCACGGCACGCATGACCCTCTAGAATAGTTTCAATTTCTTATGCGGCCCCATGGGAAAATTAATTGCCCACCCCTGGTCTATGGGGTCTGGGAGTTTCCTTAAGGTAACCACTTTTTAATGTGTATAGGTTTCCATTTAGAGGGTTCCCAAACGGAAACCCGAACACAGATATGAACTGGGCCTTAGAAGTAACACATCTGTGTGTGAGGCTGACGGTTCTTAGCCACTCTATTAGTTATAAGAGATTGAACAAAGGTTAGAAGTAGGAAAGAAGTCCAAGTTTCTGAAGGATATCTGTTTAAAGAAGACCTATCTGATCTGAAATGATCCGTTTTAAGAAAACCTACCTGCAGTAAAGAAAATGTGAATATAAATGATCTGATTTCCTGCAGGAGTTGAGTTTGAACTTCCCATTTAGGAGAACCCAGCCATACCCCTGGCCCCTTTCCCATAACCCTTGGCGACATAAGAGTCAGCAAGAACAAACTCGTTCATGTGGCACTGGCTGAAAAGAGCGCTGATAGCTATTCCTGGGGGCGTACAGTCAGAACATCCCCCGAAAAAAGAAAACCTCCAGTGTCACAAGAGGATGCAGTCAGTTACTACCCAGCCGGACACAAAGGTTTGTAAAGAAACACACTAACCCAAAGCAGTTTGTGAAACTCCTTACCTGAGGTAAGTGCAACTGTAGGCCCTCACTTGGAACAGGCTGTCGTGAAGGCGTCTGGTCCAACTGCATGTTAAACAACGATGCCAAAGCCGACTGTGCGGCTCGTGCCTTAGCAAGTTTCTTGTTCCTACCAGACCCCTCGAATGTCTGGTTGTCCACTGTGACTGACATGACAAAGTTCTTCGCATGGCTTTCCCCACTCTCTGACACAAAGTCGTACTTCAGTCCTGGCCGCAGCTCATTTAAGATCATCACAGGGTTTTTCCCACTTGAAGGTGGAAAAAACGAAGGAGTTGGAAGTGGGGACTGAATTAGATTGCAAGATCCGGCCAAGGCCATGCTATAGTCACTTGCAGAATTAAAGGGTTCATTCCCGTTGGAGCCTAAGAAAAATGCGTGATCTGACTGATCAGGTTTCTCAAATCCATTGAAGAGTGTATCTGGGAAGTCGGCTTGGTCAGAAGTAAAGTCTGTGTTTATAGACAGAGTTCTCCCCATAGCGATGTGAGCTTCTGACGCATTGGGAAATTGCACAAAGGACCGTAATGCCTTCTCAGCGGCATGGAGCTTAGCCTTCTTTTTTGTTGGCCCTGATCCCTCAAAAGCTTGCCCATTAACCTCGACAGTCATAATGAAAACTGGTGCGTGAACCGGTCCAGACTGAGAAAGAAGTTTATATTGCAAACCCGGCTTTATTTCGTTCAGCTGCATGAGCGCATTCTTTGGCAATACGGGCCCTGGTGTTTTCTTCCTCTTCTTTGGACGAAACTTGGAATGGCCATTATTACCTTCCTCCAATGGACGTTTCCTGTTGCTTCCCTCACCCCCATTGGATAGCTGAGCCCCCTCCCCGGTACTTTGGCCATTCCCATCTTTTCTTGACACTCCATCCACGTTACGATTTTCTTTTACGTCAGTGCTGCTTGAACCTGTGGTGCCCAGAAAGAGTAACTTACAACGCCTTCGTTGCAGGATCTTGTAAATGCAAAATTTATAGATTCCTTTATCTATCTTTGTCACTGGTTCAGTGATGTGTGGTCACGGGATATAGGTTTTCGAGTTGTAATGGCAAAGGCTATTTTGCCAGTTACAGGTCAACATTGAACATAAAATGTATTGGACATCTTCCAAAAATTTACTGACTTTGGCCTATTTATCTCTGCTATGCAAAATTAAATACCTTTAATAAATGAAAATTATACAAAGAAAGCGATAGCTAGGACGAAAAATTCTAAAACTGAGACACACGTGCATTTTCTTAAAGCCGGCAATGTCCATAGAAGCATGGGTGCCAGGCGACTGCAATGGGTGGCCAGGGACGTATGGTCGATATAGAAGAACAACGAAAACTGATTTTAAGACTTTGGGAACAAATGTTTCATAGCTATGTCTAAAAACATTAATTTTGTCAACACCTTCCAAATAAGAAGTGCAAAGGTTTTTTATATTTTACAAAAGTCACATCATTCATTCTCCATCTTTGATCTATTATTTCCAAAGGTTACCTCTATAAATGAGGAACAGGCAAGTTCTCATAGATATTTCACTTTGGATAACATTAGTCCCAAGGTGTACTGGAGCCTGGGACAGGAACACAAAAGCAAACACACACCACTTTACCCAGCTAACAAAGCTGATGGAATGGTTGCTAAATTTTCATTTATAACATCCTCCAGCAAAAGCTCGATAGGTTACTCCTTTCGGCGCTCAACAGCCCAAGGGGAAAAAAAACAGTTTAAGATTAAAAATAAAAAAGTATGCAATCCTTGTTTGCTGATAGGATCAGATTTTCACAAGTGAGCACATTTACTGTAATAGAAGATGTGAATGTACGGTAACTAATGTGTGATATACCATGGGCTCTCTGAGGTCTGAATATTATAGGCGTAGTCTCCAGGTAAGTGCAGGTCCAACACCCGGGACCCCCAAGGATCAGTTGGTTAAAACATTAATACCTCATGTGGCAAGTGTGCGGTTCAATCCCAGTCGAGGGAATGGGGCTGAGTTGCCGTACCAAGCACAGCTTCTATACAATGAGGCCTAAGGTCCCACAGGCCATAAACGCAGCACTAAAGCTCTGCGGGAACAACCGCAGCGTGAACACATTGCGGTTCTTCCCGCAGCGCTTTGAACAGAAAGTTCACAAAGTTTTCCTCCGCAGAATTTCTGTTACAATTATATCTATGGGAAATCCGCCGGCGTTTCTGTAGATATAATTAACATGCTTCAATTTTCAAAACCGCAACGGTTTTGGAAATCGCAGTGAGTCCACGATGAGATTTTTTTCTGCAAAGTGGGCATGGGATTCGCATGAAGTACTGTAAAACGCCGCGATTTTTCCTGCGGCGTTTCCAGCCTGTGGGGCCCCCGGCCTAAGCCCTCACCTGAATGCTGCGGTTACTTCTTCTGATCTGAGAGGGTCCCGGGTGTCGGTCACCTATCTCCATCATAAATAGGTTACGCATAATAATCAGTAAAAAATCACTTTATTCTAGTAATATGGAAAACATGACTACGTATAATAAATGATTACAATTTAATTGTAATGGTTAAACGCCATAGATCAGTTTTGAAGCAGGAGTTTGCACATTTCTACCATCTCAGGCTGCAAAGCCCTGGTAGACTTGGTGTTCTGTTCCGAAAATTGTGCGACCTCCAAACACTACAAGTAAGATTTTTTTATCTGTGTAGATCTTAAACCCACATCAATAAGACACTTATTGACACAAATTTCTGTCCTGAGTTTCTGCTTTGGCCTCTCCACGGGAACAATTTGTTGCCTGAGCACGGCAGTGAAATATTTACAGGTGGCGAGAACCTGTTACTCAAAGACTTTCAAGTGCTGAGGTGAAAGGCTGCGAAAACTACTCACCGCAATGAATATTTTATAGGTACATAACTTCTGCTTTACAATATATTGGTGTAAATAGAAACACTCGGTGGCCTAAAAATGGTGGAGGCATTGAGTAAATTGCCCTTCATGGATATTAACTGAGGGGAAGCTTTCAATGCAAGCGGCTAGGAGACCGTTTAAGGCTTCATTTACCAAAATGAAGCCTCTCTCGAAAACTCATTATCTACTACATCTTACTCATATTTTCTTCATCATCCACGTCCATTGTGAAATACTTTTGCTGCTTCCTGGACTGGTGAAAACCACTTCGTTCTGCAATGAAAACGAACAAGTAATTGAGAAGTTGATTTTAATATATATGGCAAAAATATGAATCTATAAAGAATATTGCAACCCTGTCTATATACACCATAGTGCAATTAAATGTATTCTAATAAAATATCTACACACCGGTGTCCGAAATAAAGGCCATGAAACTGCCTGACAAACAGGTCTGGAAAATATGGATTCCACTCCAAACTTGTTTTTGTAACTTCACAGCCATTTACCGTACATAACCACGGTACACCTAATAACCTAACATTTATAGAAATGACCGTCTGCGTAAGTGCAGTCTCAAGATGTACAGATAAGGGCTTATAAGAAAGCCAAATGACATAAGAAACCTTTTAACTTTTTCAACATATAAATTTAGCTTTGCAATAAATTCAGCAACTTACAAGTCGTCTTGAAATCCAAGAACCTGCCAATTTAGGCCCAATTACTACAAGAAGGGAACGGCGAATAGAAAATCCTGATGGGTAAGCGCGATGAAAATGTCGCCTGGTTTAAAGTGAACAATAAGCATGTTCTGGATGTTCAGGGCTCATGAAAGGAAGGCATTGACAGCGTCACTTATTGAATTGGCTGACAGGTTTACGCCACGTGGTCCCCCCCGGCCTAACAGGTAAGAGGGGAAAGGCGCAGCTCTGATGGAAGGGTATACCATTTAGGTAAAAAGAAATAAGAAATTCATTGGCTATGCTTTTTAATCCATCTCACTAGGCAATGGAGACCACACTAGGCTTTTCTAGACATACATGGGCCACTTACCAAGTAAGGGGAGCTTCAGATCTCAATACTCGCCACTGCATTTCAGCCATACAAGTTCATTCTAGCCATTAGGCCGGTCTAAAGAGCTTTCTGGGCCTTCTTCTAAGTAAATGCCTAATGCTCTGCTGACATCTGTCATGACTGAAGAATGGCGTCCAGGAGGACGGAACAAAATAATGTACCACGATGTGCAACTATGTCCAACATTTGTTACGCTGACCCCAACACAGATGTGACCAATGTGTTACCTGACAACTTGCTTTGATATTGGGGCAACTCTATTTACAGTAATTTCTCAGAAGGATTCGAAACAACGTAATGAATTATAGTCCGAGACCATGTGCCAGACAAGCAAGAACATGGAGAGGAACCCTCCATACATCCTCAGAGCTCTTAGCATCTTGCGACAGTAACGGGAGAAGCATTTCTATGTACTAAAACTTAGCAATATGGTGGTGATCTTGCAAGGAGAAGCAAGCACAGCCTTTTGCTAACAAAGTAACCCAAACACAGCCTGTACGGCCTCCAATATGGAGCCGGGATATATCCTGTCTAGCATTCATAGCTCTAAGCAAGAAAAAGAGGGCCCACTCCCATACAGAAGGCAGAATAGGGAGTGCAGGTAGGGACTGCAGATGATAGAAGAGCCAGAGAATCTGCACAGTTTTCAGGTGATTGGTAATATCTGCACAGATTTGTACAAGTTACGGCTCATTCATACTTGTGCCTGGTGTCCGTCCGTTGTGAATCTGGCGAAATTGCAGAAACACAGATTGGGGATGGCTTGCACATGGTCTATTTTAAAACCCATTAATTTGAATGGGTTTTAAAGTAATCCGCAGGGGTCTGTTTGCAGCCTCTCTGCCATGAAACTTTTTTTTTTTTTTTTGGACGGACACAAAAAGTCTTGCATGTCCGACTTTATGTCCGTCTTTATGTCCCAGGAGTCAGGCAGCCGCCATAGCCTCCTGGTGTCTGCTGTATCATACGGCAGACAACATGCGCTAATGCCCACGGTCGGTGTCCACACCGATCTTGGGAATTAACCCTTCTGATGCCTCAGTCAAAGCTGACCAAGGAGCCATCTTCCCAGCGGTGCATGGGCACCACCATTTTGCTGGTGATCGTCAGCACCTGGAGCAAGCGCCAGGGCCAACGTCATGTCGGCAAGACAGCCGGGAGCCTTGTGAAGGTTCCCTGGCCGGTCTGCAACGATTTTGTTTTGCAGGCTGCTCTATGAAACCTGTGGAAAAAAAAAAAAAAAAAAAAAAAAAAAAAAAGACGATTTTTTTTGCACTGTATTGCAATGCATTAGAATTGTAATGCATTGCATTAGTGATCAAACCCCCTGGGGTTGAAGACCCCTAGGGGGTGTAATAAACGCAAAAATAAATAAATAAATAAACATTAAAAAGTATTACAAATTCAAATCACCCCCCTTTCCCTAGAACATATAAAAGTACTTAAATACTGTGAAACACCTACACATTACATATCCCTGTGTCTGAAATCGCCCGCTGTACAAATCTATAAAAAAAATTCTTCCTGTACGGTAAATGCCATAGCGGGAAAAAAATGCCAAACCGACTTTTTTTTTTTTCACTGTTTTGCCTCTGATGAAAATTTGAATAAAAAAATGATCAAAGCCATAGCAATTACCCAAAATGGTAGAACTAAAAAGTACACCCGGCCCCGCAAAAAAAGATGCTCTAGAAATCCCCGTACACGTAAGTATAAAAAAATATGAAAAACGAAAATCAAAAAATGTCAGCGGGAAGGGCTTAAAAACCCAATCAAATGAATGGGTTTAAAAAGGACCGTTTGCAAGCCGTCCCCAATCTGTTTTTACTGCAATTTTGGCGGATTCATGACAGACGGACAGCAGTTGCAAGTGTGAACGCCCCCTAAGCAGTTCAAATAAGGCCCAGTTCACATCTGCGGTTCGAGCCCCTCTCCTGCAAGCAGCACTTTTCTCTTCACATTTTCGTGCGGAAACCACACGTAGTCCATTGTAGTCTATGTGGTTCGCAAGTTTCCTGAGGTAACCACTTAAAATTTACATGTATACATATTCTAAAAGGGCGGTGCAGATCATTCATGTATACATATACTAGAAGAGCAGCACAGGTCAGTATATACTATATAACATATACATATACTAGAAGAGCAGCACAGGTCAGTATATACTATATAACATATACATATACTAGAAGAGTGGTGCCTGGTACACAACACCTACCTAGCAGATAAGTATTCCTGCCTTGCCATCTATAAATGAAATGACTTCAAGCAAATGGAGGGTGACAGCGGACAAATCAGCAATTAGAAGTGGATTATAGAAAGCCTTCTTCTGGTATATATTTAATGTATAACATGCTCCAACAAACCCTTTATGTAAAACTACACCTGCAATAGCTAGCAATCCAGAACATTGCACATGCAAAAGAAATAGTAGGACACGTAACAGCACGGATGGTCAGTGGTTAGCGCTGTTGTCTTGTAACATTGGAGTTCTGGGTTCTAATCCGACCAGGGGCCTGAAGCTTGCATGATCATAGGTTTCCTCCTGTAAAACATCTGACCATTGAGGATGTAGGGTAGCCATTAACTCCCCTAATCCACAACACTTCCTTGTGAAAAGCGCATTACAAATGTTTGACCACAGAATACTAAGCACCATAGAATACTACTACTCATTGATAAACCACAAATACAAAGTGACATTATTTCCTCTATGAATTCTGGTTATATCATCATTATTTGGCTTGACTGTCTCAAATGGATTCGGCTCCCATATTCTATGCTATTAATCCATCTCAGATATTCTATTTCATGAAGGATAAGTAGCATTCGGAATTGATTGTTTCTATCTTCCATTCTGAAGTCTAAGCGGCGCTGACACTAAACGTTGTGTGTACAAAGTGGCTTTGCTAGTCATTCCCATCACCAGTAACGTCTGGACGTCCATGGTAACATCGGATGGCTGTCTTATCATCTGATACAATGGGAGTGGAGGGAGCTGGTCAGGGGTAACCACAGCTACATTGTGGATAGGACGTTCATAGTGACATTGCATTGATCAGATAGTGAGGACGATGATAGTACAGAGGACAGGCTGAAAGAACTAGGACGTCCGTCTGATAAATCTCTTCCATCTTCCGGCTCTTCCTCCTTAGCCTGATAGGGGCATACTGGCTAGCGAACCGTTTTTAGAAAAAGAAAGGGTTTATTTTATAGTTTTCAAGGATTTAAAGTATAGATGGCCTATCTATAGTATCAGGGGTGCGCCCCTATGAAAATCTGTAGGCATCCTATTAAAGAGGAGGGGAGAACAAAGCCCCAGCAGAAGAAATCTTCCTAAGGCACTTTTCCGATAAGAATAAAATGCCCCTCAGAATGATGGAGGTCTGGCGCCCCCACCAGTCAGCTGTGTTTATATGAGTGAACCAAACAGCGCTGTATATTGTACAGTGGATGTACTTGGTACTGCAACGTAGGGCCATTCACTTTGGGCTGCAAACACCCCACTCTGACCCTTTGCTGATATAGATTTCTCCCACTTGTTAATGACTTTAATGAATGCGTTTTGGACGTTGCATGCAGTTGGTTTCCCAAATCTTTGCACACAAGGCAATGACTTGCACCACAGGTAAGAGTTTCTTGTATAACAGCAGAGCCCATGGTCACTAACACATAAGACACTGAGTATCTGCAGGAGTTAAAATGGAGCCCATAAAATCGGGGGCTTCAGTGCTATAAGGATTAGCATATCTTAGAAGGAATCCTTTCATCCCGCCCTACATTCTTGTCCTTGACTACATGAATCTATTGCCCCTGCAGTTCGGCCTCCATCTGCTCGCGACATGTAAAGCCGGAGTTGATCACTATTTTCCACTTTGGTAAATGACCGGACTGTCAGCTGAATTGTCAGCCGTCCAATCTGGAACGTGATCATAAAGGGATATTGGACATGGATCACAGGCTTAATGTAGAACAGGAAATCTCCCATAACAATAGCACTTCAGTCAAGTGAATACATGTAATAGGAACGGACATTTTTCTTCCTTCTGTCATTTTTGATTGATTATTTGGACATTTAAAGGGGTTTTCGGAGATTATTAATGAAGGGTATTATCACCATGAAAATGCTGGGTGACCTATACACATCACATTGAGGAGGGGAGAGCAAAGCCCCAGCAGATGAAATGCCCCAAAGTACCTTGCACAGGAATAAAATGCAGATTTTCATGGAAATGGAGCTGCAATGCAGAATAAGTAAGTCATATTTGGAAAGTATAGCAGCCTCCGTATAAGTGACGTGTGTCCAGTGTGTTACTTCTATGACAAGAAGTTATGAGGCTGAAACAAGTTTGCCCTCACTCCTGCCGTCCTCTGGGGAAGCCTAGAAGCCCAAGTTAAAGGGAACCCTATCGGGGAAACACTTGCACACAGAATGCAATAAACAATACTGGCAGGAAGGATCGCTTTCCTTGTAAGTCTCCCATTTTTCGCTGTCACACTTTACTTCCTCTGACATTGTCCTTTCCTGACAAGGGGATTAAGCTCAGGAATTTAACAATATGAAGTGAACCCTGTTCCTTTGAAGGAATGTGGATTTAGTGAATTCTCCTGTGTTATATAAAGGCCACACAACATATTACATTTTCTTCTTGTGGGCTTCTGGCAATGTGTCTGACAGCTGTATAGGAACATTTGCGGACAGCTGCAGGTTCACAATTTACAAGATTTCTAACGTGATTTATCGCTTTTTTTCTGCATCCAAAATCTCTTCCATCGGTTCGTGCCTGCGATTTATGTGTGGATTTACTCACGTCCTGTTGCCTATACATAACCTTGCACGGCTAAATGTATCTAGATGGTCCTATATAAAGCACAGGTCAGTTTTTAGCAAACCTTAGCACCAGGTAGACCTAATCTGACACCCTGCACCTCTACTGGACGTACAGCAGGTCCGGAGAGACACGAGGGGGCCTCTGTAGACGATTCCTCCAGGCTCGGCACTAAATGGCTACTTGCGCTTCCTCATCTTCCATTGTGACTAGTGAGGCTGAGAAAATGATGCCATGCTTATATAGAACTGCTGAGGCATGAGTTCCTTTTTTCATTATCTCAGCGATTTTTCAACAGGTTGATGAATGCAGATTTTATGCGGCTAAGCACTACAATTTTACACTGGCAGAAAATTGAAAAAGATGATCATTCATTCAATGTATGGCAAACGGATTTAATGTGGTGCGGTATCTGTTGGGTAGACACAATGCAAATCGCTCCAACGCCAAGATGTGGGCGACATAGTAAACACAGATCAAAGCAAAAAAAAGAATCTGAATGTTTTACCAGACTTGGGGTAGAAGACTAGTCAGTGTCCTGTACTTTATAGACTGACTGTAATGCTGTGAAAGGTGATAAAATGTGCAAATACGGCATCTGATGGAAGTTACGTGCTAGGTGTATGGAAGGCACTGAATAGGCGAATGTAAGGATTATATCCTGCAGCAAATGACACTGAAGCCCAATAGGATTCAATCCCAATAGCAATCTCCAATAATAGGATTGGGGTACGAACACTGGTCAGGAGAATGGCAACCAAATGTTTCACTGAATGAGTAACGTGAATAAAGAGCTGGTGTGCATGTCTTCCCGAAATTCCATTCACTTCTGTGGGACTGATGGAGATTGCAGTCTTGGCAGCCCTATATAAGTTTAGAAGACCCCACTATCAGCCCCCCAGCAAAGTACTACGGCAGCTAGGGGCCTAACAATGGCCCTCAGGTCTGACTACTTATGATTAAGCCCTTAAAAGGGTTAAAAAATATTAATCCTAAATAAAATTCACAAGAAAATCTCCTCCTTTCTCCTCTTACAAATGCTTTATTACAGTAAGTGAAAAATAGGATACACAATTGGTATGACCATGTCCATAATGTATTATACTGTGAAATGGTCAGGTTATTGATCCCACTCAGGGATATGGTAACATGACGATGGAAATTCAATATGCTTGAGGGAAGTGGTAGACTATTTTTTAATAAGGGTAATGGAGGGATAAGTCCGGCCTAAACACCTCAATCCAGCAGCAATAAAACCCCTCATATTCCACGTTATCTATATTTTAAATCTTGCAGTTCCAACTGTGGCCACTAAGCACAAAATACTGAGTCACTTCATGTTTCCCAGAGATGGACCATAGGCCTTAGAAACACCAGTCTGGAGCAGACCCCCATTGACTTCTATGGAGAAGTGTTCCCAGCATGCTCCATGTCCTCTGTAGAATTACCTGGGTTCTGTGTCTTATCTACATATACATGATAGCTGTAGAACTAGTGTGCGGTAAGGGAGGTGACTGCTGCAAAAAGAAATCTGAACAAGAAGTAGAAGAACAGAATTCGGCTTAATGTGAGTATCACAGGATTATTTTTAACTATACAGATACTAACATGTAAATATTAATACTAACAACATGTAAAATGATAAAAATGTATTTAAATCAGCTCATTCTCTGGTGACACATTCACTATAAGGAACTTTTTAGCAAGTACCAGCGTAAGGACCTAAATAAAAGAAGGCAAAAACCCACTTGGCATGAAAATGACCTAAGGACCCATTTCATTTACCACCTTAATATAAATAATAAAGTAATAAATGGCATTTTAGACTAAACGGTATGTATTTTTTCTGAAAACAAATATATCTATAGGGTCCTACCTTCAGTCATTGCTTTTGTGATGATGCCTAGAAACAGAAGAGAGAAAATAATTAGAACACAATGTATATACAAGACAATGTAAAAAGTCCTGCAGTGCTGCTCATATTACTAGGACGAGAGCAGATTTAACGTCAGTCCATTGAAATGGCTTCCAGTGCCCCAAGACAGTCTGATGGGTGCAAGGTCCAGGTCTCAGACCCCCACCAGTCAAGTACAGAAGTCTAAGGCTAGGGCCACACCGTTATTTTGGCCATGATTCCCATCAAGTGACCAAAAATTGGGGTATTGCCCAGCAACTCCTTCACTCATGTTAGCGAATGGAGTTGCATAGTGACAGGAGGTTGCTGCAACAATTGCACAAAAAAAAAAAAAAAAAAATCAAACAATGACTAACTTGTTTGGGACTAGAAGTCACTGTGGCCACACCCTAGGGGTTGAAATGTGACTCAATCCACCAACACGAGTGAAAGAGTCACAGTGCAACACAGTGATTTTTGGTTGTATGACGGGAGTCACGGCCAAAGTAGTCATGTGGGCCTAGCCCAGTGATGGCGAACCTTTTAGAGACCGAGTGCCCAAACTGCAACCCAAAACCCACAAAATTTTCGCGGAGTGCCAACACGACAATATAGACTTAATACTATGCGGATCCACAATTGCGGACAGTTACTGACCAAAAATTACAGTCATGTGGGGCTTTACAGAGCTTTCAATAATACAAACAACGTTGTACTGAAATGTAAAGGTCTCGGCATTTGGTACTTTGAACAATTAATTTTCACTATTTACATCGCACAGGATCTGTTTTATAGTTACCGTGTAATATTCTTACATCCTGTACTAATATCACGTCTGCTATAAAACAGATACTGTGTGATATAAATAGTGAGGGGACCCCAGACAGTATTATATGCTCTGCA